>NC_136059.1:1314712369-1314889869 GCF_964261635.1 Lissotriton helveticus
TGAGAAAGTGAGAAGGGCTTCAGGACAGTGAATGTGAGCTGGACTAGCCGCGGGACAGAAAGTGAGAAGGGCTTAGGACAGCGAATGTGAGCTGGTTTAACCACGGACAGTGAAAGTGAGACAGGCTTCATGACAATGACTGTGAGCTGGGCTAGCCGAGGGAAAGAGAAAGTGAGAAGGGCTTCAGGACAGTGAATGTGAGCTGGGCTAGCCGCGGGACAGAAAAACTGAGAAGGGCTTCAGGACAGTGAATGTGGGCTGGGCTATCCGCAGGACTGAGCACCTGAGATGGGCTTCAGGACAGTAAATGTGAGCTGGGCTAGCCGCAAGACAGAGAAAGTGAGAAGGGCTTCAGGACTGTGAATGTGAGCTGGGCTAGCCGCAGGACAGAGAAAGAGAGAAGGGCTTCAGGACAGTGAATGTGAGCTGGGCTAGCCGCGGGACAGAAAGTGAGAAGGGCTTAGGGCAGTGAATGTGAGCTGGGCTAGCCGTGGGACAGAAAGTGAGAAGGGCTTAGGGCAGTGAATGTGAGCTGGTTTAGCCACGGACAGAGAAAGTGAGACGGGCTTCAGGACAGTGAATATAAGCAGGAAGGGGTGGGGGAGGAAGGGAACAGATAAACAATGAACAGCAGCAAGAGGAAGTAGCGAGACAAGGTCACACTCCAGCCACAAGAAGACATGGAGGTGAGGAGAGGGCGGTAGCAGGGACCTGCCTTAGCACAGCTTCTGTCAGCAGGGTCGTAAATGGCGGTCTTTTAATAGAGAATGACAGCCTTAAGGCACTGAAATGTGAAGAGGAAAACACGGACTGACCTGGGACACTGGACGTGAGGAGGAACGGGAAGGGAGGCAGTTTGCGAGCAGACTTTAGGACACTGTCTAAGCAGGGGGGCAACGGGGGAGGTACTGGGGTGGGAAGGGGTAAATAAAGAAAGTCAGCAAGAGCTATGAATGCCTTGGGAGCAGGAGGCCACTAAATGTCAGCAAAGACCGCCCTTACGAATGTGAATGGTCCAGGGACTGGCATTAGGACAGTGAATGTGAGCGAGGTCTCAAGGACCGAGTTTAGAGAAGTGAAGAGGGTCAAGACACGGGACTTTGTACAGTGCAAGTGGGCAGGGTCACAGGGACTAGCTTGACAAGAAGGAAATGGGCAAGTAACTCATGTTAGGACAGTGACCGAGCAGGGTCACCAGACCCAGATTTCGAGAAGTGATTGGGAGAAGGGGCCTGTCCTTCGGAAGGTGAAAAGGGTCCAGGGACGGGGACTAAGTACTTTGAATGTGGGCAGGGTCACAAGGACTAGCTTTAAACGTAAACTGGTCAGGGACCAGCCATAAAATATAAGAGCAGGGGAGCGAGCGAGTGGGAGGGAACTAGCATGGTGGTGTAAGGCTTCCTTTCAAGTCGGATGGGGGTGGGAGTGCGGGGGAGCAGGGGAGCGAGTGGGAGGGAACGAGCATATGGGGTGCGAGGCTTTCAAGTCGGATGGGGGTGGGCGGGCAGGGGAGCGAGCGAGTGGGAGGGAACGAGCATATGGGGTGCGAGGCTTTCAAGTCGGATGGGGGTGGGCGGGTGGGGGAGCAGGGGAGCGCTGTGGGAGGGAACGAGCATATGGGGTGCGAGGCTTTCAAGTCGGATGGGGGTGGGCGGGCAGGGGAGCGAGCGAGTGGGAGGGAACGAGCATATGGGGATGGGGTGTGAGGCCAAACGCGCGTCTGGCGAAGCGTCACGCTTCAGTACACAACATGCATTGGGAGGAATCCGCTTGTTCAAGAGTGTTGTTTCCCCTGCAATAGTTCAGAGCTATAAAGAGCTCGACCTAAAAAGGGCATTACACATTACCTAGATGTACATATTGACAGGTTCACAACATATATTTGTCATGAGCAATATGTACCTGTCCTCACACCCCCATGGCCTCACTCTGTCATAATTCTGCCCCCAGGACCAGTCGCGGCCGGCATGACTCACAGGTGGGGGGCGGGAGGTGGTGCGGGGTGGGTCGCGTAGGGAGGGGGGGTTAATTTAATTAAAAAATAATCAAAATAAACTTACCATCTCCTCCTGTCCCACGTTGCGTCTCCTCTCCATACAGGAAGCAGGCAGCCTCCCTTCCCTGAGCCAATCTCAATGTTGCAATGGCAGCGCTGTGATTGGCTGTCATCTATGGGGAGGCCATTGTCTCTATGTAGGCTGCATGCAGCCTACACAGAGAAAATGCAGAGTGCGTATGACTCGTTTGGACGCCTTGGGGCCGACCAAACAGTTAGCACACTCAGAGTGGGCAAGCCACTCCTCCCCTTGACTCCTGCAGGACCGCACACCAGCCTGCCCGCAACCAGGCAGTCCCTTCTGCTTTCTCACAGTGCGAGAAGCAAAAACATAAAATGGTATTTAAAATACCATTTTATGCTTCTACTTCTAACACTGTGAGAAAACAGTGGGGTGATGCTCCTCCGCCCACATGGAGGAGCCGCCCCTGCCCAGGACACCACCAGCACAAAGGAAACATCTAAATCAGGTTAAGGCAAGCCCATCGGCCTGACAGTGACAGTGTACATTTAGGCAACTGAGAAGACCGCCGATGCAGCAGACGGCAGTCTGTTGACGACACACATAAATACGGTGGGTAGAACGCCATCAGCTCAACGGAGTACTTGGAACCGTCGCCGCGGCCGGACGACAGTAGCCCCACCATTATCTAAATCAGGCCCTTAATTAGTAGTCCTGGTGCTCCATGTCTACCTTATAGTTATGGCAAATGACCACTGCTCTCTTCATCTCAACTCAGTCCTACCTAGGAACATTGACAAACACTTCTATATAGAACTCCCCCATTAACAATAATAAAAACAAAAATATGATGAACAAGAAATTACAATGTAATATTAATCGCCTAAAATAGGAGTAAGCCCATATCTAACATTCACACCACCACTACAACCCACTCCCACCCCCCCACCCCCACCTGAAAGAGAAACAAAAAAAAATATGATCATATAATGTGAGGGACACACAAGAAGGCACGACATTTACTTTTGCATAGATCAGAACTTATAATTTCTTTACTTCTGTGGGAACCGATTTCCATGGAATCACATTCTCCCTTATTTACAACAGTCCTATGGACACAACATTTTCCTGGGACATACTCTCATCCATCAACCAATTAAACCTTTTTTATTTTTTAAAGTCATCAAAATCGTCTCCCTCTTTGATGAGACGTTATTGTTACCTCGCTTTCATAGCGCTAATTGCACTTTTTACATTTACATTGTGCTCTCAAAATATTGTTTTCACCACTTTAACTCGTTTACTAATCAATATTCCAACTTTGATTATAATTAGTGAATGCTGTTCTTCCTCTCATAATGGAGAAAAAGGGCTGTACCCAGTTAAAGTGGGAGCAATACCGTATGTCCTTGTCATTTTCTCCAACTCATGCTCCCAATCAAGGTTATTTTTCTTTTCCAATTTAAGGCACCTTTTATCAATCTTTTGACTCTATCTACTTCAGCATTGCCTTCAAGGTGATAAAGAGATGTGCTCCTGTGATGTAATCAATTTCCTTCTAAGAACTTCTTAAATACTGTGGCAATATATTGTGTTTCATTGTCTGTATTTACTTTCCTTTGTAAGCCCTCTCTACAGAATAGCTTATATGAAAAATTAAACATGGCATTAGTGTCAGCTGTTTCTATACATTTGACTTCCGGCCATTATGAACAATAACCCATAGCTCCTACAATGAAAACTTTCTCACCGCAATTTTTTTACAACAAGGGCCCATGTCATCAACACCTACAGTTTCTCAAGCTATATCAGGACATTCCACCGGATGACTTATCTGCACCTTCACACTCAGTGCAAGATCATACCAAACACTCTATTTCTTTATCCAGCTCAGGCCACCAATATAGTTATTTCACTTTTTTCTTACTTTTTATGATCTCTAAATAACCTTCATGGCACATTTCATGAATTCTCTGCCTTAACTGGAAAGGAGGAACAATGCTGGATCCCCTAAGCTGTTTCCCCTCTCCCTCAATAAGTTAATAATGTTCTTCCCAAAAACTCATGATATTTTGTTCGAAATCACCCTTAAGAGGTAAACCATTCTTATTGTACTCAAACACATACACTATACACTAGATCACCATCCTGACTGCTGGCTATCATCCATTCTTTCTCCATTGCTTGTAGAATGTGAACTAGCTTCCAAGCTTCGAAGTAAAAGGAACATCAGACTATTTATAGACTTGTTTTCTGTTAACACCTGGACTGGTTCCACATATTACATTAGCTGGATAGCATGTAAAAAAAATGTACCTTCATATGAAGTATATTCTAGAAGAAAGTCCAATTAATATACAGACTCGTATTGAAGTAAACCCTGGATTATTTCCTGCTTTGTTCTATGGCTTGTATTTAGTCTGCAATCTTGTTTTTTGATTAACTTACTATCATTTTCTAATGGTGGTTTGCACATGTTTTCCTGTTGCAAAAATGGCCCTTGCATACATTTATTCCTGAAAGACCTTGTTGCCCTGCAGTCTGCACATTTAGTTACAGGGTTACACAATTTCTGAATATGATGCAGTGTTTATTTTCTGTGCTCATAAAGAGATGACTCTTCTGCATCAGTCTAATTAAAACATTGTCCTACATCCTTGGCACAGTGTGATAAGTGTGACAGTGTGCCGTTTTATTATTTAAACAGCGTCCATGTTGAATTCGATGAGAGGTTCACTTTCTGCCGGAGTCATCATGGAGCGGTTATTGGTGAGGCTGCATGTGTTTTACTCTCACTTTTTGTATTTTATTGATGCTCGCTGACTTTTACCTGCGCTTTTAACTTTATATGCAATATTGACGCTTCTTACCTGCTGTGTGCCTCTGTACTTGGCCACAGTTGCACACCAAATTCGTTGATGATATATATACATATATATATATTCACTGAAAAAACCATAGGTTATAGACCATATATAGTTAGGAATTAGCATTTAAGAAACCTTTTTTTTACTCACACAAAACCATTGAAATTCCATATATAGTTAGTTGTACTAACTATATATCGCGCACCCGCAATCCACTGCTGATCATGTCACATATTACATCATTCATGACATGGTCAGTGACATCACTGATGACATCACTGATGACATCTCAAATGACATCACTGATGACATCTCAAATGACATCACTGATGACATCACTGATGACAACATCCAGTGACTGTATGTTTCTGTAAAGTTAAAATATGTCTTACATATTGAAGAATGAGTGGATGTAGAAGTGTCTGGATGAAGGATTTAGTAGGTGCATGACTGACTGTATGAGTGAGTGATTAAATGTGTCTCACTGAGTGCATGGGTTAGTGACTAAACTGTCTTAATTTGTGCATCATTATGTCTGTTGTTCTGTAAACTGCTGCATGTGTTGATCAGTAGCTATATGAGTAACTATATGGGTTATTGGTTGATTACCTAAGTATTTGTATGGGAGACTGAGTGTGTGTATGGGTGGCTGGGAGGTGCATAACTCTGTGCACAGATGTGTGAGCAGTTGATTCACTAGATGTATGGGTTCAAAAGTGCATGTGGAAACAGCTGTATGGGCGGTTGACTGTGTGCATGAGTGTATTGGTGAGTGAATGGATATCTAAGTGCTACATGTCAAAGTAAGTACATATGTAAAACACAGTACATGTGAGAGTTGACATATATAAATAACTATGCATAAGAGCCAGTGAATGTGTGAGTGGCTGTATGGATCATTGTGAACTTGTATCAGGGATTGTATAAGAGAGTAAATATGTGTTAGTATATGTTTGAATAAGTAAGGTGTGTATAACTGTATAGTTGAGGAAATGGATGTGAGATTGATTCTTTGCATGACTGACTAGGTGTGTGAGTAACTCCATGGATGAGTGACAGTCTGTGAGTGTCTGTTTACACTGAGTGTATCTAAGTTTTTATTAGAGTCTGAAGAGATTCATCGTATTATCACATGAATAATGTCATCAGTGATGTCATCAGTAATGTCTTTTGAGATGTCATCAGTGATGTCATCAGTGATGTCATCGGTGATGTCATTTGAGATGTCATCAATGATGTCATCAGTGATGTCATCAGTGATATCATCAATGATGTCATTTGAGATGTCATCAGTGATATCATCAGTGATGTCATTTGAGATGTCATCAGTGATGTCATCAGTGATGTCATTTGAGATGTCATCAGTGATGTCACTGACCATGTCATGAATGATGTAATATGTGACATGATCAGCAGTGGATTGCGGGTGCGCGATATATAGTTAGTACAACTAACTATATATGGAATTTCAAATGTTTTGTGTGAGTAAAAAAAAGGTTTCTTAAATGCTAATTCCTAACTATATATGGTCTATAACCTATGGTTTTTTCAGTGAATTTTCAAGGTTTTGTAAATGCTAATTCCTAACTATATATGGTCTATAACCTATGGTTTTTTCTGTGAATTTCAATGGTTTTTTAATAGCAAATATCAAAAGCTTTAAAATGTATTCTTCTTTAAATCAAAAAATATATTTTTTATGCTTATTAATAAAAAAAATTATGTATTTTTTTATTATTTTTTTTTTGTTTCGCTCCCGGTCCGCGAACCGGGTCGCTTCCCGTTAGCTCAAAATGGTGCCGCGACCCGGTCCGCGAACCGGTAAACGGTCCGTTTGCGCAACTGCCGCGTTAGAAAACAACATCGTGACGCGTCGCGTCAGCGTGACGTATCGCGTTGTCGCGTGAAACGTCATATGACGCGCCGCGTTAGCGTACCCGGAAGTGAACCGGTACGCGAACGAGGCGCGAAGCGCAGCTTCCCGGAAGCGATCCGGGACGCGGCCCAAAGCGCGTAACGTAAACACAACAGGTCATGTGACTTGTTAATAACACTTTTCATTGGTTCATTTCACTTTTCGTTTCATAATGATGTAAGACTAGGTCATGTGACCTAAAAGTAACACTTTTCATTGGTTTAGAACTATTGTTTTTCCCAAATGATGAAAACCCCTCCTTCTTTCCTCACTCTGACTTTCATCTTTGTGAGAGGAAGACCTTTTGTGATCACTGAGGAATGGCTTCATTAGTAGCTTCAGCTGGTGCTTCCCCACCACCTCCCCCACCTCCAAGGAAGAGAGGACCACCTGCTGAAGTTATCATTCAGCAAGAGGAGGAAGAAGAGGAAGAAGAGGAAGAGCAGGAAGAGAGGCAGTTTTTGCGTGAGGAGCCCAGGAGGTCTCATGTCAAAGAAAATTATATTTGGCAATTTTTTTAATATCCCCGGGGACAAAAAAAAGTCAATGCCCGGTACGTAACTTGCCTTATATGTAAAGAAAGTCTATCCAGAGGGACAGATAAAAAATATAGTTACGGGAATTATACAATGCATCGCCATATGCAGAGGTGGCACCCTATCAACTACAGTGCTGCGCAGTTACGTGACCAGCAAGATAATCCCCCTTCTATGGCCAGAAGATCAGTTGTACAGGAAGTGACGGGACCAGAGGCGAGGGAGATGGTCCCAAATATACAAATGAGGTTCGGGGAAGTGAAACAAGTGTGCGTGCGTTGTAACCAATTCATTTGCTACAGAGAAAGTAGCATCACTCTGATCAACAGAGCTATCGACAATCATGATTGTCCGAAACGCCCCAGAGAATAAATTCTTTTTTTTTTTGTTGCTCCTGTTGAGCCCTTTACAATGAATCGTTTTTGTTTCCCCCACCCAAAAACCCCCCCCAAAAAATATAAAACCGTTCAAAAAATACAAAAAAAGTAAAAAAAATTCAGAAAATTAATAAAAAAAATATAAAACAACAAAAACAATAAAAAAAAGTTCTTATCAGAACTACCTCCCCTTTATAAAAAAATTGGTAGAATATTTAGCACTCTGCCAACCTCTATTTCTTTTGGTTCGCTTCCCGGTTCGCTCGCCGGTACGCGAACCGGGAGCGAACCAACATTTTTTTTTATTTTAAAAAGAAGAGTAAGTATAAGGGAAGGAAACAGAGAGTAATGTTAAAAGAAAGACAGCTATAGGGACTAAACCAAAGATACTGTTTAATAGATCTATTTACCGAAGAAAAGATGGAAGAGGGTATAATTGAGAAAAACAAAATAGATAAGGAAGTGAAAGAAAAAAAGAAGAGTAGAGAATGTGACTGAATGATTAAATTAAGATTAAAACATTGGAATAACAGAGAGAAAAAACACAATGCAGAAAAGAAGAAGTAACAGAAAAGGAATGATTGAAACAGCAAAGAAATGTAAATAACATAGGGGCATATTATCAACATAGGCGATAAAAGTTATGCTGCTTTTATCGGCAGAAATCTGACGCTAAAGGCGCTTTTGCAGCAGTTTTCTGCCGATAATGACTGCTTTTATCGGCAGAAAACTGGTGCTAAAGCCGCTTTTGCGGAAGAAAACTGCCGCTAAAGCTACTTTTGCGGCAGTTTTCTGCTGATAAAAGCAGCGATAATTTTATTGCCTGTGTTGATAATATGCCCCTTAGTGTGCTTGAACTACAGAGAGAAAGCATAATGAACAAGTAGTGAAAGAGTGGTCAGTCAGAGACAGTGAGAGTAATAGAGACGGAGTGAGTGAACAAGAGTGAGGAAGTATGAGAAGAGAGGGACTGAGAAAAATAGTGGAAGGAGTAGAGTAAGTAAGTAATAGAGAAAGGAATGAGGAAAGTAGCAAAGGCAGGAAAGTGAGGGTTAAAGAAATGAAGTAGTGAAACTAATAGAAGTTAAATGTGATAGAAATGTAACGAAAAGAGTACAAAACATTTACCTTATAATTGTCGTTAACTTAGTCACTTGTTATTTTTATACTTTCAATCTGTGAAAGAGAGAACAAACATTTGAAAAATATTAAAACATGTATTTAAAAATTAGAAAAGACAAGGGAAAAGATTGAAGGACAAACAGTTTTTCAACAACTTTGACACTTACAGAAGCCTCTGCTTCTCCATGCCCCTACACAGTCCTAAAAATATACATTTTAAACTAACAGTATCTTGATGCAGATGAAGTGAGGCCTATCTTGCAACATGGTGCATCTTTTGCACTGCTGCTGTCTCACAAAAGTGATGCAACGGCAGCGCAAAAGAGGTGCACAGCCATCATAAAACTGTCCCTAACATTTTAAATGATTGTTTCAGGATGACAATAAGGTGTGTCCTATCCAGAGGTTTGTTTGAGGTGAGGCCTACTCAGGGTTGCAGATGAAATTTAGGCTTGTTGAAGAGTACAGAGGAGATAATACATGTCCATGTCTACCAATGAAGTGAGTCATGTCCACTTCACTCTTGAACAAAGGCCAGACCTCCTCTGTTTCCTTGGACAGGCCTAAACTTGATCTGCACAATGTGATGTGTAATGTTAGGAAACACAGGTGATGTAATTGAAAAACTTGCAATTTCTTTTGCTCATTTCACAATCACATCAATTGTGTTTCCTTTGCTTAGGTATCTCATTGTGCAGATGTAGTCCAGCATATGAAAGAGTACCCAGAAATGCAGCACTGCATGCAACAACTTTGACACTTACTGAAGCCTCAGCTTCTGCATGCCCCCTACACAGTCATAATTATATACATTTTAAACTGACGGTATCTTGCTGGAGATGAACTGAGGCCTATCTTGCAACATGGTGCATCTTTTACACTGCTGCTGCGTCACAAAAGTGACGGAACAGCGACGCAAAAGAGGCGTATGGCCATCATAAATCTGCACTTAACATTTTAAATGATTGTTTCTAGATGCTGATAAGGTGTGGCCTATCCAGAGATTTGTTTCAGGTAAGTCCTACTCAGGGTTGCAGATGAAATTTAGGCTTGTTGAAGAGTATAGAGGAGATAATACATGTGCAGGCCTACCAACGGAGTGAGTCATGTCCACTGCACTCTTGAACAAATGTGAGACCCCCTCTGTCTCCTGGAACAGGCCTAAACCTCATCTACACAATGTGATGTGTAATGTTAGGAAACACAGGTAATTTAATTGAAAAACGTGCAATTTTTTTTGCTCATTCCACAGTCACATCACCTGTGTTTCCTTTGCTTAGGTATCTCATTGTTTAGATGTAGTCTATCATATGAAAGACTACGTAGAATATGAGCACTGTAGGCAACAACTTTGACACTTATAGAAGCCTCAGCTTTTCAATGCCTACTACACAGTTCTAAATGTATATCATAAATACAAAAAGTACAGAATTAATTATACATGTTAAATGGTTTATTTTTGCTGTTCTCAGAATTTATCAAATTTCACTAAAAATAGTGACTTGAAGGTATTCATCATATAACAGCGGGGGAAAAAAACACAATCAAAATGATTGTGTTTAAAAAACCCATATAACATAACCAATCAGAAATCAGAACTCCTGAAAAGTAACTTACTTTCCATGACGTCGAAGGATATCCTATGAACAGCTTACACTCTGTTGTGCTGCTATTATTTTCAGCCCGCCACTTTCTGAAAGAAAAGCTCCATCGTTTTGAAAAATATGTTACATACAATAAATGACTTCTCGCTCTCTACCGCACGTTTCCACAAGGCCAAATCGTGTAAGAGCCATTTATAACTCTTGGAATTCTTCTAAGCAAATCCCGTCATTTTGTATTTCCGCTACTTTCAGAAAGAAAACGTTCAAGATCACTTTCACAATCCTGTACTAGTAATATCTCACCCTTCTTGCTCACTCATGTTCCACATTTCCTATGACACTGATACTGCTTACTATGAAGCAGACTTACACTACCTCTATGACTACTACAATTATTTAATTCTCTACATTACTTTTAATCACAAAGCAATTTAAAACAGTAGATAAAATTATATCAACCCCTAGAATCATTATAGGCCAGTTACCTACCCTAAATTCTCTTTTCTGAAAACAGAAAGTAAGAATATTTTTAAGTTAAAAGGCAACATTGTATCGTAGTCAAATAGGAATCATTTACGAAACAGCAGCTTTTTTTACATTTTCAATAAGCTGTGTAATAAGCGGATCTTGTCAAAGGACCATCATGTCATATAATAGCTGCAGTTAAAAATGTTCTTCCTAAAATAAACGACTATGTAGCCACAACATTTGTAATTAAAGTTGAAGACTTACTTTCATCAGGTTTATATAGTTGGAATTTTAAAATGACATTATAACCAAAAGTTTGGTCAAATAATCTAGACAGCATTGCAGACTTACATTACCTCTACTCCATGTTTTTATTGGCTCCTTGAATTAGCTTATAAAAAGAAACAGTTTTTCTGAACTCATTCAAAGTGCAGTTATTTTTCCATGACGTCAAGTGTTATGGTAAGAACACCGTTTGTTTTGGGAAATACTCTGTTGTCCTTTAACTAATCCGTGCCCACCACTTTCTGTAAGAAAACCTTCTTTTTTTCCAGGAACTATTTAAAACTCAAAAATAACTTTTGACTCTGTACTACACTTATCCTCAAGGCCAAATTGTGTAGGAGCCATTAGAACCTCTTGAATTTCCTCAGAGCACATCCCGAGATTCTTTCCCTAAAATTTTGGTTTTAAAAACACCAGGTAAGAATTTTGAAGGTCATAAGGCAATTTTTTTGTGAAAGTTAAAACAGAATCATTGCAGAATGACCAGTCATTTCTAGACTTTAAATAAGCTGTGTAATGTCCTGATGTTATTGAAGGACCGTCATGATATATAATTGCTGCAGTTATAAAAGTCCTTCCTGATATTGACAACTGTGAAGCCACAAAATTTTTAATCAAAGTTGTCAATTTTGTTCCATCAGGCCTACATCGTTGGAACATTAAAATGACATACTGGCCATATGTTCGTATAAATAATGTTGACAACATTTGAGACTTACATTGGCTACACTCCATGTTGTGATCAGCTGCTTTTACTAGCTTACTAAAGGACACTGATTTACTGTCTGGCAAAGTTAAATATATAAATTTTTCTGAGTCTACACTAGTAGTACTTGATACCATACAGTTCTCGCAGTCATGCTGCCATTGATAAGAAAGCCCAAACAGGTGATCTACATCTACACCTTCATCATGCAATACATCAAGCATATACATTAAAAACTCCTGACAATCTTGCTGAATATTTTGAGAGAATTGTGTTTGACCTGAACATCTGTCTATCAGATTTCGAATTTCAGACACACTTTCTATTTTTGTTCTATCAGTGCTACATTTCTCTAACACAGAATTCAACAAACTGCAAAATCTCTGATCCGAATTGACCACAATCTCTTGTTTTAAAGTTTCTAGAGAAAACAAAACATTAACCACTACATTAGCATAGCAGTTGACACCAGAACTGTTTTCAAATTGAAAACCAACAACATCTTCAACAAAATCCTTTTCCTTTCTGCTTATAATTTCTGGTTCATCGACTTTTCGTTTTTTTGCTACAACCTCCCTACTATTGGTCACATTTCTTCGTTTCCGGCCTACCACACGTTTCTCAAACAAAGGATATTGAGGCAAATGTGGCGCATACTCTCTTCTTAACCTATTGTATTCCTTAACACAGTCTAGATCCGCACAAATGTTTGTGACATCACACTCAATCAAGTACAATCCCGATAAAGTTCTGACTCGTGACAATGCCACATATGCCATACCCTCCTTGAACACAGAACTGCCAATATTCACCAATGCACTGTCTACACTCAAACCTTGCGATTTATGGATTGTCACCGCATATGCCAAGCAAACAGGAAACTGCTTACGGCGAACATATAAGTCTTTCACAAGCAAAAACCTAGCAGAGCAACGACCAATTAGCTGTACTTCCTCAATGCCATCAAATTTAATTTAAAAAAATTCAATTTCATCCCTATTTCTGTATTTCACAAAATCAACAACATTACCCATTGATCCATTTACCAGACCTCTTTCAACATGTAAATTCCTTCTTAAAATTATACGGCAATTTAAGCACACATTCAGAGTCTTTTCGAAACCCGCAGTTTTAGATATACTCTTTTCTAATGAATCCAATTTTGATTTCAAATTCTCAGACAAAATAATTGTTGATCCCATATGCTCTACTCTGTCAATAGCTTCCAGTTTCACAATATCTTGGTTTTCTAAATACAACATTTTGTTGTTGAAGATGGCACATTCTGCAAGAGTTGGCATCAAACATATTCCAGATTTCTTCTCAGTAATTTTCTGAAAAATATTCTCAGGCACAACGTCTTGTTCTGGATACAAATTTGACAGTAATCGTGCATGTAAAGCTTCTTTTCCATGCTCGGTCACTTTTCCGATTCTAACATCTTGTAGAATTTTTTTGTAATCTTCATCCTTCGCCTGACGCATATTTTCATGCAGTTCAGCATAATTGAAGTTTAACCATATATTAACGTTGCCAATGCTCCCTAGGCACTTCCTGGTATCTTCATGCGTGAGCATTTTGAACACAGGTTGTCCTTTCACTGGTGTCAGCTGCAGAAGATCACCGAAAACAATGATGTGTTTGCCACCAAATAACACATCATACTCTGTTTTGAGAACTTCTTGCATTCTCAAATGCACAAAGGCAAGCATGACATTGGAAACCATGCTTACTTCGTCAATGATAAGAAGTTTCATTTTCTTCAAGACTCTTGAAACTTCACAACAAGCATCTCCAGATAACTTGTGGTATTGTAATTTGTTATCATGCTCCACTGGCAGCATCAGTAGACGATGCAAAGTAATACCTTTAATGTTATGAGCTGCCAGTCCAGTTGGAGCGGTGACAACACAAGACAGCGATGACTCAGTCCTTTTCTGCAAATAACATGGAATTGCTTTAATGAGGAAACTTTTTCCAGTTCCCGCTTCTCCACTCACGTACAGTCGGACAGGTTTCAACGACGTACATGAGCACTCCTTCTTCTCATGACTTAATCCATGATCAATTTGGTTGGTAACTTCGTCATATATTTTCCTCTGCTCAACGTTAAGTTGTCTTTCCAAGTCTTCTAAGTTAACCGCATCCTCCTGAGCATGTGCCATGGCTCTTTCCACTTCAATCATGGCAGTGGCAGCTTCATTTTCGATAACTGGTCCTCCTAGTGGATCCTGACTCAATGAAACAGAACTCTGACTGTCCTGAGAACTGTCTCTAGCAATCTCGGCTGCAATCGTTGCTTCCTGCTCAATTTCCGCATTCAACATTTCTAGATATTTGAGAAAAACAGGATATTCTATGGTCTCCTTGGCGGCATTGAAAGAGTCTTCGTAACAGAGGAAATCTCCAAGCAGTTCCTCTTCTGCACGCCAAGGCTTGAAAAGTTGCAAAAGTGCTAAATAGAAAAACTCTTTTTTTTCAGGAGATTCGCCACTCAATTTTCGATGGTTTACCAAGTGGCATTTTCTTTGCTTGACGAGACATCCCTCACTTCCAATTACAGCATACACTCCTTTATCAATATCTTCTTTGATGTTCCTCTTGAATATGTAATTTTGTAGAACCTCATACAGACAAACATTCTCGAGGTGTCTGCTTCTATTTGGATAATATGTATCCAACATGTTGGTCTTCAAAATATCAGTACTGTTTGGCTCCTTTTCAGCCAAATACTCAATTTCCCACACAGGTTTCAGAACTCGATTACGCGTTGCAGCAAGACCAAGACTCGCCCAAACGATACTCCTGGATTTGGCATAGAGACTTGCTGAAGACAACCGGTCAGAACATTCGTAAGCTCCGATTTCTCGATGTGACAACATCTTCAGACTGAAACTGTACAACTTCTTACTGAGGCTCTTTTCATGGGAAATGTCCTCCCACATATCCTTCAATTCTGTCTTTTCTTTTTTGGTGATGTAAGATGTCACATACCGAGCCACAGCCATACAGTTATCAGCCACGAACTGTATATCCATGTTAGCATTCCACATGGACAAAATCACTGGGTTGTAGTCGTTGATATACTTGGACTCTTCGTTCCTTTTCAAATTGTATGTGTTTTTAGGTGATTTCTTCATCACATTATGTCGCAGCGAAGACATCAAACTGTTCACTCTTCCTTTGGAAATCACCGGTCGTGGAAAGGCGAAACGACATTTGGTGTAGAACTTGTCCTTGTTTCTGAATTTACGACGACAGTACTTTCCGCAACGATGGCTTTGGAAGCGTAGAACTTGTTCTCTTAGGCTTTTGTCCTCCTTTGCGTTTGGAACAGCACATGTAGAATACTGTTCTATGAAACTCATCACTAAGTCTTCTGGATCCGTTCCAAATTTAGGTGCATCCTTGATCCACAGCAGCATATGTATATGAGGAGCACCTCTTGCTTGATACTCCTTTCTCCAGAAGAAATCCAACACCTCTCCAAGAGGTGGATTTCTCTTGTTCATGATGAAAGACATCATAGCTTCAAATTTATGATTGAAGTACCTGCATACATTCACTGGATCCAAAGAGCACAGTTCTCCGGGTGTCTTGAATTCGATATTTTCAATGTTTCCATTTTCCTCTCGTAGAAATTCAAGTAAGTCTTCCCAGCCATACTCGGCACAGCTGAGAGTGAGGAACCATGTGGGAGTTCCTAAGTTCCTCAGCATACATTTTAAATCACCATGATGACGGTACCAGTACTCATTAGTACCACGCTGACACGCCATGAGATTAATCAGGTGAGAATCCAAAATACTGTCTTGCATATTGACTTTATCCATAAAGTCACTTGCCGAGATGTTTTGCATCTGTATACCACTTTTCAAGATGTGGTTCACTGCATATGACAGTCCAGACAGATCGCTTTCAAACAGGAGATGAAACAAATAGGGAATGCATTGTCGAAACCTAGGATCTTCTGCATACAATCGTAAAGTCCGGTATTCAGAAGCAGGAATTTGATGAGGTCGCTCATCATATCTTCCTCCTTCACCTGTTGGAAATAGCTGTGGGAAACACCGAGCTTCCAAACTTTCCTCCCAAACACTAATGGGACTCCCTTTGGCTTGTTTCATTTGAAACAACTCAATAGCATTCCCCATGACTTCCTTGGAATGCAAAGGATGAACACTATAATGTTCATATATTTCTTCACTTTTAGAGGGTTCTACTTTCTCAATTTGACCAGTACACAAATCGCTATCCTCTTCTTCACTTACTTCCTCTTCTGCAACATATACATTCTTATAGTACTTATTGTTTTTTTTCAAATACAATGTTGCCTTTTTGACTTTCCTAACATCCACTAAATCTTGCCATATTTTCTTACTCTTTGTCGGAACCCCATTAACTAAGATAACCAGAGGTTCCTCTTCCACTTTTTCTACTCCAATTGTATTAATGTTTTTCTTCAAATCTAGAGGCAAATAAACAACTCTTCCCTTTAATCCTCTCTGTAAATCTGATGGAGGCAATTTCCCTGTCTTTGGCTCCATTCTTACAATAGCCTGAAAGGGATGGATACTTTGAATCAAAATAGATTCATAAGTCAAAGTCAAAGTCAAAAGATCTTTATTCGGAATAAAAACATCCATAAAAGTACAGACAAAATACAATAGAAAACTTACAGTAGAATAATAACGTCTGGAAGACAAGTTTAAGAGCAATCAGACATAATCAAGTTTCAATTTCATATCTACACGCAAATTGTCCCTTATTTATAAAAACATCTATATACACAATATAAAAATACACAGTTAAAAGGATACATTCTAATCAACATAGTTTTAAGAATGGATGGGTAATTACAGCATTGTAGATGTGTCCACATAGAAAAATCTTTATAAAGAAATATGCAGCCTGAGAATTTTTTAAGGTGCATGAGAAAAAGTGCTGTGTGCGATTATTATACCTCAGTATATAAAGTGGCTCGTGATCTGACGGCAGCTTTAAGGAAGCAGCTCACCCTGAATATAACTTCATCCGATCCCAGTAGTAGAAACATCCTAAATGCTAATTTAAAATTAGTCAGTTCATGTTTTCTACAATAAGGCATTAAGTAATGAGCGGAAAACTTTTTATAGAAACCACAAAAGAACAGGAAATGCATAAGTCTCTGTTTCATGTTAGGGTTACATGGGCAATTTAAACTTTCTAGGTGTTTATTGTAACCCAAAGGGAAGTTTAGTAAATTTACTATACTTCCATCTCGGAAGCGAAACAGTAAACCCCTGTTCCACCTACTAAGTTGCAAACGTAAATACCTGTATGGTGGGCCAGGATGTTTGATGTGGGGTTCAGAATAGCCCATATATTTTATAACAGTGCATTTAATAGAGTTCATCCTTTCCCGTTCTACTCTATACAAATCATATAATGCCCTAAGAATAATAGTCTTATGGGAACGGTTTATTAAACTTGGTGTAGAAAACAGAGAACCCTGCCCTACACTTTCAAGGCAGTCTTTTACCGCTTTTAACCATGGTATGCAGTATGCCCTATCACATTTTAAACAATCTAAAATTATTTCACGGGTCAAAATGGCAGCCGGGTTATTCCATAGCTTTAGCCAGAAAAGTGCTGGTCTCGATCTTACAAAATCTTCTATGTATGAAATATTTAGCTCGTTATGGCATACATAGTTGGGGGAGCAAATAACCCCGCCAAGCACCTTCCGGCAAAACCTGTTTTCTTCCATTTGAATGTGGGAGCAGTTTGTATAGCCCCAAACCTCGGCGCCATAAGTGCCAGTTGGCATACATTGAGTTTGATAGATCTTAACAAGTGGTGTGATTACGTCAGAATAGTTGGGTTGTCTCAAAGAAGTGACACAGTTTATAGATTTACCCAACTTGTTCCTTGCATAAGATACATGTGCATGCCACGTGCCAGTGTTTGAAAACAGCAGCCCCAGATATGGAAAGGTACTGGTGCTTTTCAAAACATTTGACCCTGATTTGATCTCGGCAATTTTATAATTTTTAGGACCGCAGCTCATGATTAATGATTTTTTAAAATTGGTTATCAAGCCTAAATCGGCCATAAAAAGAACAAATCCTGAAATTAAAATGCGGAGAGCCTTTGGAGTGCGGCCCATCAGGACCGCATCATCAGCGTAAAGAAGGGTAGGTATAGGGACTCCATTTACATGGGGTACATCTTTTGTTAAAATACTCAGGGAGCCGCTTAAATTATTAATATACAAGATAAACAGGAGGGGGGCCAACACACACCCTTGTCTAACCCCCCTACCGATACTGATGTCATCAGAAACTTCTCCAGATTGATTTATACGCACTCGTGCTTTTAAGTCACGATGTAAGAAGGCTAAAAAGTGGACCAAATAATCATCTAAACCATACTCAAGAAGGGTGGACCAAAGGCGGGAACGGTTAACAAAATCAAAAGCGGAACTCAAATCCATAAAACCAAAATACAGAGGGGATTTCTTAGCAATATTATATTTTGCCATAATCAGGTTCAGGTTTAAGCATTGTTCCACCGTTCCAACGCTACTACGGAAACCAAGCTGGCTGGGATGTAGGATCTTACTCTCGTCAGCCCAAGTTCTAATCCTTTTAAATATAATCCGCCCCAAAACTTTCAAAGTGTTGTCAATTAATGAAATGAGGCGGTAACACCCCGGGTCCAGCCTATCACCCTTTTTAAAAATGGGAACGATTGTGCTACAGGACCATGTTTCCGGAATTTGCCCATTTGTTAGATTATTAAAAACATTACATAACAGTGGAGCCCAAAAATCGGGCTCACACTTCAACTGGTCAATTGAGAGCCCGTCTGGGCCGGGCGCTTTATTTCCAGCGCTTTCTGATATTGCATCCTCAACCTCAGATACAGAGATGTTAAGTGGGTTTAGGGGTAATAGAGTTAATGGAGGAGTATCTGGTGTTGCATAGATTTTTGCAAAATGTTCAATCCAGATAGGGCCAGTGATGTTTCAATTAATTTCCGTTAAATTAGAGCCTATAGATCTTATCTCTTTTACCTCCTTCCAAAACCCTGTAGTATCTTTCAATTCGGCTGAGCGAGCCAGGGAGCCCCAGTGAGTTTTAAGCAGTTCATTTGATCTAGTGCGTAGGGTACGTTTGTACTCTATTCTGAGCAATCTTATTTGTGGTAGGTCCCTTGGTTCAGCTTTTAGGGCAGCTCTCAAATTCCTGTTTGCTTTTGAACAAAGGGCATCGAACCATCTAGGTGTTTCCACAGCTTTACTAGAGGCTGGTCTGGAAATCTCACCTTTTATTACAGAACAGAGTTCAGAGAATGACGTAATTATATTGACCCCATAGTCATCAATAGTGAGACAATTTTCGATCAAGACTGGATATTTTTTAATAGTTTCGGCTAGGATTCCCCTATTGTCCGCACCCTTCCAAATTACCCTCAATTTGTCAGTTGAAACCTTCAAGTTTTTAGCACCTATTTCATTCCGTATACACTTACCCCTCAAAAGTGATAGGTGGATGACAATTGGGTAATGGTCGCTATAAATTTTACATACAACTTCAGCCCTTATTAGAGCATTAGCGACAGGAGATGAAACGAAAACATAATCAATTGTAGTCCCACCCCCGTGACCAATAAAGGTAGAAAATGGGGCGGTGCTATCCTCCATACCTACATAATCCATGCAATTTACAAGGTTGTGAGAAAATTTGACAGTTCTGAACCTCTTTTACATGGGGGGTTTCTCGGGTGTATATGAGCGTTAAAGTCCCCTCCTAAACAGATACCATCAAATTTCCCAAATTTCTGTCCATCCATAATTTCATCAATAAAATCAAATAAAAGAATAAAATTAGGGTTAGGTTGGGACAAAAAGTCATTGTTATAGAAATTGATTAAGCATAGTCTTGTCCTCTGGATATACGATAATGCCATGAAGCTAGGACAATTAGTTAGTAGGGTTTCAACTTTGACTTCCGCAGTAATCTTTATCCAGATTGATAATCCACCGCTTGGACGGCCAAACGGGGGAGCTGGAACAATCCTATTATGGCAGCTGTACCCCTCAAATAACAAATCGTCTGTACACCAGGTTTCTTGGAACATTAATATATCATGACAGTTGACCCAATCTTTCCAGGAAGTGATTTCCATCTTTGCCTTCAGACCGGCAATGTTCCAACTAAGGATGATTAGGTTATTATCTGGCCTTAAACAAGGACCCTGGTCAGATCCTGGGACGGATTTTAATGTGGTAAGCCCTTGTTGTTCACGTGTTGTACCAGATAGAAAAGTCTTAGGTGTCAACAAAGGCGCCTCAGGGAGTATTTCCACTGACCGATCGATAGCAGAACACACAGAAGTCGGTTCAGTGGTAGTGGAAGGCAGTCAATCCAATGATTCCAAATCATGAAATATTGCAAACCTATTGTGTAAAGGGAAAACCGGTGGGGGCTGCATCATTTTATGTGGGGGACGGTAAAAATAATTTAGTGGTAAGGGGGTCACCACAGTAGATGGGCCATGTCGCACAGAGGTTTTGTTCAGCAAGAATTTTGCAGTGCCCGGGTTTCTAAAGTTAATTACTATACAGTCCCCATTAATATTTTTGAAGAGAGGACCAACCCAGGTTACCCGCCTTGTGGATAAGATCTCTTTAGAAATGTCATAGCCCACCCCCTTATGCTTTGTTAACCAGTCTATACACTTGTTATGCAGTTGGACCCACGATTCTCCTTGACCTTCCCTGAGAGATGGAATACCAGCCAGAACTAAGACATAAGGACAAGCATCAGGTGGAAGATGTAATGCAGGGCCTTGGTGTTTAACAGGCCTAGTGTCATCATGTGTGATCTTATTATAGCGCTGGCTGAGGTTCGAAGCGGCCTTCTGCACTGTAATAGTGCGTGCCGCAGGGTTACTCTTGTTAATTATCTTGGGTGGTCCGGGTACAGCAATAGGAAGAGCAGAAGATTTAGTCAAAGGATCTGAGGCGTTAGCAACAATACTTAGGGGCAAAGAGGATTTAGTTAAGGGAAAAGACGGGTTGCTACCTCTTGTGCTGGTGCTTTTAGCAACCTCAGATGCAGTAGTTGGTAGATTGGTAGCAGCCTGTAGTTCCTTAGCCCTGTTAATGTCTTGATCCCCACAAGTAAGAACACGAGTGGTGGATTCCAGGTCCTTTAGCAGACGTTCTACTCTTATTTTGTCCAAGCTCACTGTGCCTTTTCTCTTGGCATCATCATTTTTAATTAGGTTTTCCAGTCTGTCAAGTCTTTTAAAAATATTATTAAATTGTTTGTTCAATTGACTTTCAAATTGTTTAAAAATAGTGTCTGCGATGGTCTCAATGAGATTCCCCTCTGATCTGGAGTGATGACTATTTATATTATTTACATTGGGGAACTCAGTCTGGGTGGAAATTGACATGGAATTTGAGTCTTCATTATTTATGACTACGACATCACCCAGATGAGGTTGTTCCTGCACAGATACTATGTGTTGGTTCGGTTTCTGTTTCTTCCCCTGTTCCACATGCTTTGTGGTGTTGGTTGATTTACACTCCTTAGGGACTGCTTCCTTTTATTATGTGTTATTTTTACAGGGCCCCTCTTTCTCTTAGCTGCAGCGTTCTCAAGTGCCTTACTAGTAGCCTCAATAGGTGTTGATACTGAGGTAGGATCAGGAGCTACTTCTGGGGCTACATATGTGACAGTATTTTCATCATCCAGGACAATGGGTACAGTACCAACAGGATGTGATGGTTTGACCACGATAACTTCTGGGTTTATATGGGTATTAGCTTTCAAGCAGGTCGTGGCGCTTAGTTGATTAATATTCATAGGGCCCATAGAAAACCTTCTTTCCGTTTCAACGATCTCGTTAAACGCGGTGTCTATTAATGTCTCAAAGGATGTTAATAATACTATTGAAGTATCTATTTCCTGAATGGGAACATCAGCAGTAGTACTTATAACAGTGCAATCGCCCATTCTATTAACCAAAAAGGTAGCTGACTTTACGGGGGAAATGTTAGTGGGATGGCCCGCCCGACCACTGATGTCCTCTGAGGGCCTCAGAGGGCCCGCCCTTTTCCCGAGCTTCTCCCGCGCGCTCGACTCGCGTGTGCGAGGGGCGTTCCGTTCTTTATTGCGCCTCCGGGCGCTCGTGTTGCGTCACTCCCCGCGCCTGCGCCTGCTTCCGCCGGGGCACCAGGGATATGGAGTCCCAGCCCTCACGGCGTCCTCGCTGTGGCGGTGTCAGCCGTTTCCCTCACGGCGTTCAGGCAATGCTGCGGATGGTGGCGCTAGTCGGGCGTTTCAATCTGCCCAGGTGTCGCTGGCCGTTCACCTCACGGCGTCTGGTAAGTTCCCCAGGGAGCTCAGGGCGCTCCGTTCTTTATTGCGCCTCCGGGCGCTCGTGTTGCGTCACTCCCCGCGCCTGCGCCTGCTTCCGCCGGGGCACCTGGGATATGGAGTCCCAGCCCTCACGGCGTCCTCGCTGTGGCAGTGTCAGCCGTTTCCCTCACGGCGTTCAGGCAATGCTGCGGATGGTGGCGCTAGTCGGGCGTTTCAATCTGCCCAGGTGTCGCTGGCCGTTCACCTCACGGCGTCTGGTAAGTTCCCCAGGGAGCTCAGGGCGCTCCGTTCTTTACTGCGCCTCCGGGCGCTCGTGTTGCGTCACTCCCCGCGCCTGCGCCTGCTTCCGCCGGGGCACCTGGGATATGGAGTCCCAGCCCTCACGGCGTCCTCGCTGTGGCGGTGTCAGCCGTTTCCCTCACGGCGTTCAGGCAATGCTGCGGATGGTGGCGCTAGTCGGGCGTTTCAATCTGCCCAGGTGTCGCTGGCCGTTCACCTCACGGGGTCTGGTAAGTTCCCCAGGGAGCTCAGGGCGCTCCGTTCTTTATTGCGCCTCCGGGCGCTCGTGTTGCGTCACTCCCCGCGCCTGCGCCTGCTTCCGCCGGGGCACCTGGGATATGGAGTCCCAGCCCTCACGGCGTCTTCGCTGTGGCGGTGTCAGCCGTTTCCCTCACGGCGTTCAGGCAATGCTGCGGATGGTGGCGCTAGTCGGGCGTTTCAATCTGCCCAGGTGTCGCTGGCCGTTCACCTCACGGCGTCTGGTAAGTTCATAAGTATTTAAATCCTTCAATTCAGAAGGAATCTCAACCAATTCCAGATTATTATGAACCGCTCTAGCAGGCATCTGGTTTTGATTTAATTTGTTACAACAATAAGTACACACACGTTGATCCAATCCCAAATCAAAACAATTTTCTACCATCAAGTATGTTGCAAAATCCTTCCATTCACTATTATTTTCCCTTTCACTTTTTGCATATAAATCCACTAACTTAGTCTGATTCTTATAATAAGTGCGTCGACAACACACACAAGTGAAATTAGGCCTCTCACTTGATTTCACCTGAAACGTGGCAATTTCCTTCTGAAAATTATCTGTACTGGAAACCTGTACACTATCTTCCACATTACCCTCTTCTTCTGGGTCAATTTCAACATTCTCCTCTTTACTTCCAAAGTAACAAAACTCAATTTCTTCACAAATATTCTTCACATCTATTTCAGAACCATGCAAAAGAGCAGTGCATAATTGTTTAAGCATAACTGCTGGACTCTTAGCATAATACAACATTCTAACTAATTTCCTCACTTTATTATGATGCACTGCTAGCATCCTGAAATGATGAAAAACACTCTGGCATACTCTCCTGGAAAGACAAGCCAGTGAATGACCATGCAAACCTGTCACTTCTCTCACTCTGCAAGGATCTAATTCTTGCAACAACTTCATTTTCTGCTTCAAACTTTTCTTATTAAATGTCCGTACAAAATCACAAAGCAAATTGATGGAATCCTGTCGCACACTGCAAATACTACTACACTTCCAGGTGTACACAGGTCCCTTAGGACGTCTTCCTAAAACCTCATTACCTAACACCTCTTCTGCCTCTGTTGTCACAAGTTTTTCTTTTTCAACTGGACAACCATCTTTCACCTCATAAGCTCAACCACTGATGTCAACTGCATGCACCAAATCATTATCCTGGAAATAACTCTCCTCATTAAAAAATGCCTCACAACTTGAACTATGCATCCATTCTCCTGAAAAAACTTCACAAAAATTACTACGATTAACTGTTCTCTTCCATCTACTATTTCTTTTGAAATCATAAATTGCCTTGTTTAGCTTCCTAATTCTATTGATTATCAAAATAAATAACTTTCGCTTAATTTCAAATGCCTGATCAATAACTTTCTCAATTTTTTTTTCTCTTATAAAAAACCACTTTCTGCTGACCTTTCTTAATATTTTTTAACAAATTGCCAATTATCCTGTTGCGGAACATTCGTCTACGAATGTCCCTAAACTGATTTTTCCTTCTACTACCATGCACAGAGTTATCTCCTGCTCTAGCAGTAACATTTTTGATTGGCCTTCCCTTTCCGTTTAAATTGCTTCTCTTTTTCTGGACTAAAACATTTTCTGTAGTACTACTTTTTTTTCTACAAATATTTCTTATGAATGATTTCTTTTCCTTACCCGGACCTTTCTTGGTGACTTGACAAGTTTTTATTGTAGAGGACTGCTGCAAGAATTTATTAAGCTGCTGTCTTTGACGTTTTGTAGCCTTTCGGTTTCGTTGAATTTAGAAAACCAAGAGATTGTGAAACTGGAAGCTATTGACAGAATAGAGCATATGGGAGCAACAATTATTTTGTCTGAGAATTTGAAATCAAAATTGGATTCATTAGAGAAGACTATATCTAAAACTGCTGGTTTTGAAAAGACTCTGAATGTGTGCTTAAATTGCCGTATAATTTTAAGAAGGAATTTACATGTTGAAAGAGGTCTGGTAAATGGATCAATGGGTAATGTTGTTGATTTTGAGAAATACAGAAATAGAGATGGAATTGAATTTTTAAAAATTAAATTTGATGGCATTGAGGAAGTACAGCTAATTGGTCGTTGCTCTGCTAGGTTTTTGCTTGTAAAAGACTTATATGTTCGCCGTAAGCAGTTTCCTGTTTGCTTAGCATATGCGGTGACAATCCATAAATCGCAAGGTTTAAGTGTAGACAGTACATTGGTGAATATTGGCAGTTCTGTGTTCAAGGAAGGTAAGGTATATGTGGCATTGTCACGAGTCAGAACTTTATCGGGATTGTACTTGATTGAGTGTGATGTCACAAACATTTGTGCGGATCTAGATTGTATTAAGGAATACAATAGGTTAAGAAGAGAGTATGCGCCACATTTGCCTCAATATCCTTTGTTTGAGAAACGTGTGGTAGGCCGGAAACGGAGAAATGTGACCAATAGTAGGGAGGTTGTAGCAAAAAGACGAAAAGTCGATGAACCCAAAATTATAAGCAGAAAAAAAATGGATTCTGTTGAAGATGTTGTTGGTTTTCAATTTGAAAATAGTTCTGGTGTCAACTGCTATGCTAATGTAGTAGTTAATGTTGTCTTTTCTCTAGAAACTTTAAAAGAAGAGATTGTGGTCAATTCGGATCAAAGATTTTGCAGTTTGTCGAATTCTGTGTTAGAGAAATGTAGCACTGATAGAATAAAAATAGAAAGTGTGTCTGAAATTCGAAATCTGTTAGACAAATGTTCAGGTCAAACGCAATTCTCTCAAAATATTCAGCAAGATTGTCAGGAGTTTTTAATGTATATGCTTGATGTATTGCAAGATGAAGGTGTAGATGTAGATCATCTGTTTGGCCTTTCTTATCAATGGCAGCATGACTGCGAGAACTGTAGGTTATCAAGTACTACTAGTGAAGACTCAGAAAGATTTATATATTTAACTTTGCCAGACAGTAAATCAGTGTCCTTTAATAAGCTAGTAAAAGCAGCTGATCACAACATGGAGTGTAGCCAATGTAAGTCTGCAATGTTGTCAACATTATTTATACGAACATATGGCCAGTATGTCATTTTAATGTTCCAACGATGTAGGCCTGATGGAACAAAATTGACAACTTTAATTTAAAATGTTGTGGCTTCGCAGTTGTCAATATCAGGAAGGACTTTTGTAACTGCAGCAATTATATATCATGACGGTCCTTCAACAACATCAGGACATTACACAGCTTATTTGAAGTCTAGAAACGGCTGGTCATTCTGCAATGATTCTGTTTTAACTTTAAAAAAAAATTGCCTTTTGACCTTAAAATTCTTACCTGGTGTTTTTACAACCAAAATTTTAGGGAAAGAATCTCGGGATTTGCTCTGAGGAATTTCAAGAGGTTCTAATGGCTCCTACACTATTTGGCCTTGAGGATAAGTGTAGTACAGAGTAAAAAGTTATTTTTGAGTTTTAAGTAGTTCCTGAAAAAAAAGAAGGTTTTCTTACAGAAAGTGGTGGGCACGGATTAGTTAAAGGACAACAGAGTATTCCCCAGAGCAAACGGTGTTCTTACCATAACACTTGACGTCATGGAAAAATAACTGCACTTTGAATGAGTTCAGAAAAACTGTTTCTTTTAATAAGCTAATTCAAGCAGCCAATCAAAACATGGAGTAGAGGTAATGTAAGTCTGCAATGGTGTACACATTTTTTGAACACACTTTTGCTTATAATGTCATTTTAAAATTCCAACTATATAAACCTGATGAAAGTAAGTTTTCAACTTTAATTACAAATGTTGTGGCTACACAGTTGTTGATTTTAGGAAGAACATTTCTAACTGCAGCTATTATATGACATGATGGTCCTTTGACAACATCCGCTTATTACACAGCTTATTGAAAATGTAAAAAAGCTGATGTTTCTGAAATGATTCACATTTGTCTATGAAACAATGTTGCCTTTTGACTTAAAAATATTCTTACTTTCTGTTTTCAGAAGAAAGAATTTAGGGTAGGTAACTGGCCTATAATGATTCTAGGAGTTGATATAATTTTATGTACTGTTTTAAATTGCTTTGTGATTAAAAGTGATGTAGAGAATTAAATAATTGTAGTAGTCATAGAGGTAGTGTAAGTCTGCTTCATTGTAAGCAGTATCAGTGTCATAGGAAATGTGGAACATGAGTGAGCAAGAAGGGTGAGATATTACTAGTACAGGATTGTGAAAGTGATCTTGAACGTTTTCTTTCTGAAAGTTGCGGAAAAAGAAAATGACGGGATTTGCTTAGAAGAATTCCAAGAGTTATAAATGGCTCTTACACAATTTGGCCTTGAGGAGAAGTCCGGTAGAGAGCGAGAAGTCATTTATTGTATGTAACATATTTGTCAAAACGATGGAGCTTTTCTTTCAGAAAGTGGCGGGCTGAAAATAATAACAGCACAACAGAGTATAAGCTGTTCATAGGACATCCTTCGACGTCATGGAAAGTAAGTTACTTTTGAGGAGTTCTGATTTCTGATTGGTTATGTTATATGGTTTTTTTAAACACAATCATTTTGATTGTGGTTTTTTTCCCCCGCTGTTATATGATGAATACCTTCAAGTCACTGTTTTTAGTGAAATTTGATATATTCTGAGAACAGCAAAAATAAACCATTTAACATGTATAATTAATTCTGTACTTTTTGTATTTATGATATACATTTAGAACTGTGTAGGAGGCATGGAGAAACTGAGGCTTCTGTAAGTGTCAAGGGAGGTGAGTAATGTACATTGCTCTGTTGCATACAGTCCTCACCTTCTGCGTACTCTTGGATATGCTAGACTACATCTGTACAATGAGATACCTAAGCTGAGGAAATACAGGTGATGTGATTGTTAAATGAGCAAAAATATTTGCACGTTTTTCAATTATATCACCTGTGTTTCCTAACATTACGAATCACATTGTGCAGATGAGGTTTAGGCCTGTCCAGGGAGACAGAGGAGGTCTGGCCTTTGTTCAATAGTGCAGTGGACATGACTCACTTCGTTGGTAGGCCTGCACATGTATTATCTCCTCTGTACTCTTCAACAAGCCTAAATTTAATCTGTAACTCTGAGTAGGCCTCACCTCAAACAAATCTCTGGATAGGCCACACCTTATCGGCATCCTGAAACAATCATTTAAAATGTTAGGGGCAGTTTTATGATGGCCGTGTGCCTCTTTTGCGCCGCCGTTGCGTCACTTTTGTGACACAGCAGCAGTGCAAAAGATGCACCAGGTTGCAAGATAGGCCTCACTTCATCTGCAACAAGATACCGTCAGTTTAAAATGTATATATTTAGGACAGTGTAGGGGGCATGGAGAAGCAGAGGCTTCTGTAAGTGTCAAAGTTGTTGCATACAGTGCTCACCTTCTGCGTAGTCTTTCATATGCTAGACTACATCTGCACAATGAGATACCTAAGCAAAGGAAACACAGGTGATGTGATTTTGGAATGAGCAAAAAAAAATTGAACGTTTTTCAATGACATTACCTGTGTTTCCTAACATTATGAATCACATTGTGTAGATGCCTCACTCAGTCTGTATCTGACACTCTTTCCTTCACTTCCTCTGTCTCCTCTCTCCCTCACTCTCTTTTCCTTATTCACCCTTTCCTTATATAGTTTACCTTACTCACTTTCTTTTAGTAGCTTACACAACTTCAATTTAGTTTTCTCTTCTATCCTTCTTTTCAGTCACTGAAAGTATCTTCTTTTTTTTTCTCTTAGTAATTTACTCTATTTCAATTTCTTTTTGTCTCTGACTGTCTATCACCGTTTCTTTCTCTTTTTTTCTGCATGTTTATCTCTAACTTTATTTCTTTGTAAAATTGGATGATTGTCAATCTTTTCCCTTGTCTTTTCTAATTTTTAAATACATGTTTTAATATTTTTCAAATTTTTGTTCTTTCTTTCACAGATTGAAAGTATAAAAATAACAAGTGACTAAGTTAACGACAATTATAAGGTAAATGTTTTGTACTCTTTTCGTTAAATTTCTATCACATTTAACTTCTATTAGTTCCACTGCTTCATTTCTTTAACCCTCAGTTTCCTGCCTTTGCTACTTCCCTCATTCCTTTCTCTATTACTTACTTACTCTACTCCTTCCACTCCTTTTCTCAGTCCCTCTGTTCTCATAGTTCCTCACTCCTGTTCACTCACTCCGTCTCTATTACTCTCACTGTCTCTGACTGATCACTCTTTCACTACTTGTTCATTATGCTTTCTCCCTGTAGTTCAAGCACACTAAGGGGCATATTATCAACACAGGCGATAAAATTATCGCTGCTTTTATTGGCAGAAAACTGCTGCAAAAGCGGCTTTAGCGGCAGTTTTCTGCCGCAAAAGCGGCTTTAGCGGCAGTTTTCTGCCGATAAAAGCAGCGATAATTTTATCGCCTCTGTTGATAATATGCCCCTGTGTTATTTACATTTCTTTGCTGTTTCAATCATTCCTTTTCTGTCACTTCTTCTTTTCTGCTTTCTGTTTTTTCTCTGTTATTCCACATGTTTTAACCTTAGTCACTATCATACATCTTGTTCTATTCCTATTTACTTTTGCTCACTGTTTTCTTAACACTTTCCCTCAGGATTGTTCTTTTAGTCCGGTTCTATCCCTACCTCTCATTCCACATCCTTTACTATTTTTCTTCTTATTTTGAACATTCACTCACATTCTCTAAGAAACTCTTGTTTATTATTCTTCTACTCTCCTTTTTTTCTTTCACTTCCTTATCTATTTTGTTTTTCACAATTATACCCTCTTCCATCTTTTCTTCGGTAAATAGATCTATTAAACAGTATCTCTGTGTTACTCCCTCTAGCTGTCTTTCTTTTAACATTACTCTCTGTTTCCTTCCCTTATACTTACTCTTCTTTTTTTTTTGGTTCGCTTCCGGTTCGCGTACCGGCGCGCGAACCGGGAAGCGAATCAAAAGAAATAGAGGTTGCCAGAGTGCTAAACATTCTAGCAATTTTTTATAAAGGGGAGGTAGTTCTGAAAAGAACTTTTTTTTTTATTAGTGATGTCATTTGAGATGTCATCAGTGATGTCATCAGTGATGTCACTGACCATGTCATGAATGATGTAATATGTGACATGATCAGCAGTGGATTGCGGGTGCGCAATATATAGTTAGTGCAACTAACTATATATGCGAATTTCAATGGTTTTGTGTGAGTAAAATAAGGTTTTGTAAATGCTAATTCCTAACTATATATGGTCTATAACCTATGGTTTTTTCAGTGAATTTTCAAGGTTTTGTAAATGCTAATTCCTAACTATATATGGTCTATAACCTATGGTTTTTTCAGTGAATATATATATATATATATATATATATACAGTAAAACATAAATATTAAACAAAATAATTCATGATGTACTGTATATTATATAAATCTTCCAAAACGCCCTTGAATGGGGATAAAAATATGCTACAACTAAACAATACACAAAGTATCTATACTATCATTACACTGTAGCTTGTTGGAATAACCACAGGAAAGGGACAAGAATAGGACCAAATAAAACCACACGGAAATCACAACCAAAATGTGGACAGGATTTGAAGTCAAAACTTAGATTAAGCTTCATATAAATAAATATTTTGATTCTGACCAGTGGCAGCTCCTCCGCTAAGGTGGAGGAGCATCAACCCACTATGAATTGAAAGCTAAATACAGAAAACAAAATGTTAATAACGAACGTTATTATCATTTTATTTTTTGTATTCAGCTTGCAGCTGAAGCCAGGGGGCGGGGCTGGGTTCCCTGCGTCACAGTGGGAGGAGTGGTGGCAGCACCTAAAGTGTGCATGATGATCTGGCTGGCCGTCTCAGGCTGGCCAAAGCATCATGCACACTCTGCATGTTTTCGAGGCAACCTGTATTACAGCCTGCGTGGCGAACATGCACAGCCTGCCAGTTAATCCCTCGACTGGAGTCTATATCAAATTGACATAATGTAAGGTACATTTTGGTCTGGACTCATGTAAGATGTAGATTGGGTTCCAGGTAAAGGCTTAGACAGTTTTTCTGTAAAAATTGCCTGAAACCCAACTGAACTGGATTGCAGTCAAAACCGCAACCCCATTGGGTGCGGGTGTAGGTCGGTCGGGAGTAGGTCAAGAGCCCTGGAGCCCCCAGAAAGCGCCAGAAAGTGCCGCGAGCCCCCAAGCCCCCTGAAAAGCCCCCCGAGAAGCCCTGAAGCGCCACAAGGCTTCGAGACTGCACCGCATCACCCAAAAGAGCAGAAGCAGGCGCGGGTCAGGTGTGGGCCGGGAGTGGACTGTGAAAGTAAAACAGTCGAAGGGCTGAAAGGTGCCCCGAGGCACCGCGCCGTTGAAAAGTGCCAGAAGTCAAAATCGAAGCGCTTGAAGCATTGGAAGCGCTTGGAAACTGGCACATGAATCAGAGCTAGGAGCTAGGAGCTGAGAGCAGAGGTTAGGCAATAAGACGGACAGCAACACCGGCAGCACCTGTATAGCTGACAAGCAAAGGAGCGAAGGAGCAAAGGAGTAGTATTAACCTGCGAGTGATTAGCAGAACACGGTGAAGAGTGGTGGAGGGGTCTGAATGGCTGTGGCAATAGAGGTGGTGAGCAACAGTAAAGGAAGGAAGTCACTGGAAAGGATTTTTGGAGAGGAGTGTAGAGGAGTGTAGTGGAGTGTGGAGAGGGGGGTTTTGACAAGGTCAGTTACTTTACAAACAATTCCCATACGTTTACCACTGACTACCCCACCACACAAAACAAAAAAAAGAAAGAAAAAAAAGCCACCTCCCGAGTACCCAGCGTAAATGTTCCCAAAGGGAATTCTGTGTAAAAGTTCCCAAAGCTTGGAATTAAGTCTGCTGGCATAATGAGGTCGGGGAGGACACGGAGGAACCCCCCGCAGACCACAAAACGGAAATCCAAAACGAAAGGACTCCCAAGCCCCTCTGGAGCCACTGCAGCCAATGCCCCCACCACCACACTAATACCTCCAATTTACTCAATCTTCGGCTCAATAAAATCAAATGGAAAATTTACATTCTTGAAAGATCCTGTAACAGCAAATTTTACAATGCCATCAACCCCAAATGGATTACAAAAACCAATGACCCCTAGCAAGGCAATTACGCAGTTAGTTGACCAACAATCACCACCACCTAGCGTAAACATCACTTCTGCAAGGGGGATTGGAACAGATGAACCAGGCGGGTGTACACAAATACCTCAGGGAAACAAAAAGCATAAGTTTCAAATATTAGCCCAAGTACACACGGGGCACACTGAAAGTAGAAGTCATGGTTGGGTCCAAGACCTGGCCCAGGAACAAATGAACCATCAGACTTCCTCAAGTATTATAGAGTGGATAACGGATAGTCCCAGTGAAAAACTCTTAAAAGAGAGTTCATCAAATACCCGGCTTCAAAGGACCACAATGATACCAAAATTGTCAACTCATATAGCAAAAGGAATAAACAAACAGTTACTAAGGCAAAGTGTTTCTTTGATCATTGGTGATGATGAAGGAAGTTATAACGCTAGCACCACAGAGGGTGCGTATAAGGTACAACCAAATAACCACTCGACTCCAAGATTGGACTCACGCTTAAATCAACTAAAGCTAAAAGTCAGTAAAGAGAGTGATGGGTGCGATCTTTGGTCGAGCTCCCAAATCCTTTTGGATAAGCATCAAAGCATAACATCTTGTAATGTAAAACAAGACAAGCAAACAAGTGAAATTGTCACCAAGCCTACAAATTCAATAGCTGTAACAACGGAGATACAAGAAAATGTTTTAAATAAACAGCTCCAAAGTAATCTATCAACCCAGGAACTATCACATAATAATCTAATTGAGATATCCAGTGGGTCAAATCAGGATGTAGAAAATAAAGGACATTTAGTTTCTCCCAAAAGCCCTGACACTGAGCACCATCAGGAAAAAACAATAATAGAAATTTCAAGTATGTCAGTGCCATGCGACCCACTATTCGCAAAAGGGTCGCTACACGAAGGTCCCTTGTACACACAACATGAGGAACATCAAAAGCCATCGACCCATGATGAACATGCTTGTAGTAGACATACGTCAAACACTGATGAAGTAAATGCATGCAAGCAAGCAGGAATGAGCGGCCTCAGCCAAAATCTGGAATCTATAATAGCACTACATAGTGCACTGGGTGATATTTTGGAAACCTCAATTAAAACGTTGAATATGCAGTCAGACAAACTTGACATTCAAATCCATCTACTGAGTATAATAGTAGAACACATATCCAGTATAAACAAAAAAATGGATACCTTGGGAGATCAGTTTGGCGTTTTTCGGGAGCAGTCCCGTCCCTGGATCCAGGCTCCAAACTGCATTTGCAGCCCAATTCTGGAAAAGTTAAAAGACTTGCCGTCAATACTCAGAGACATTTTACATGAATGCAAGTATGCATATCTGGGTGCCAATACTATAGTAAATGAAAGAGACCTAATTTCTTGGCAAAAAGATGCACACAAAGAAGCTACACCAAGTCGGGAAAAGAGAATGGTAGACCCGACAATATTAGTAACGCAACAGATAATAGATAAAGAACCATCCACAAAAAAAACGATGATAAACAGGAAGAGCAAAATATTACGGGAAACAGTTCAGGATCCCGGAATAGTACAAACCATGAAACTTTAGAAAAAGATCAGCACGAACAGGACAGCGAAAAAAATCCGCACACCAAACAACCGCTAACCAAAAGGCAGAAAAAACGCGCGAGGAAAAATAGAAACCAACTATTAAACCGCATGCCTGCCACTAATCAGGCTTTGACTAATTTCCCGATCTTTGACTGTCGAAAACCGTCATCTAGAGTCAAAGAGGGAAACGTGGAGGGATCACATCAGTTGCCAATAACCCCAAAACCCCAACGCAGCCTGCGAAAAAACAGTGTTACTGTAAAAGGGCAGCAATAAATGGCCAAGAAAAAAGGTTGCAACGACTTAGCACAAATAAAAAGAAGAAGAGCATCAACAATATTTGAGGAGATCACCCATGCCACAAACTCAGACACAGATGACTCAAATAGGGATGAACAGGAAATCCTAGCTACATCCTTAAGTGGGGCGGACTGGAGGCTGGAAAGTATCGATAATGATCAACCACATTTGAATAAAACATCAGGAAGTCCTAAGAACGAACCATACAACAATGGGAACAATCTGCGACAAAAAACTTGGGCTAAGCAACAAAGTACCAACCATTATACAAGGAAACAAGAACACAGTAGACACGAGTCTACCAAGCATAATGTCCAAAGGGTAGTGATTAAAGGTCCACACAATATACACAAAGATCCAGATAATATACATAAAGTCACTTTAAACCTTGAAACAACTATGAGTAACAACGTCACCTCCAAAAGGGACAAAATCAAAGCAAGACGAGTTATAGCAATAGGTGATCATAATAAGCCTGATAAGCTACAAGTAAAGATTATTACCGAGCAACATGACCTATCTCAGAGTATTGGACCAGAAAAGGCTATAAGGCCAGGTCCTAATTCAGTGAACATCGTTAATGATCGTACATCGAATATGGAACTAGGCGGATACAAAAGAACAATTGCGAGAATAAAAACTAAGGAAAGCATACAACCAGAACAACCAGGGAATAATAATTATAGTCAACAAGTTAATAACACAAGGGATGAGGCAAAGAATACTGGAAGCAACAAAACAGGGAGAACTCGGCCGTATGACAACACGCATGGTACAACTCCAACAATACCTGGAAGGATACTTTTTATACCCAATTATAAAATGCAAGGTAGGCAAGATTATTTAAACCGAGGAAACATCTTACATCTAACATCAGCTATCCCGAGCCTCAATTATATAACGTCTGCAGATCTATTGGCAATTGAATGTATCCCCCTTGGAAACAACACAGGCAAGGAAGGCTCCCTCACAACTTGGAGGAGCACGGAAACTGTCAAGCATTTACTCAATGAAATTAAGAAATTTGAGGAATGGGGGATCTTGCTTAAGGAAGACGGAATGACAGGTTACCCCTCGCCCCTATTAAGGAAGCGCACCAAATTAGGAGATCACTTTGGGATAAGCAAATACCCTTATTCGGTACTGCAAGGGGCAAGGAGTGCAGATATTTCCAAAATTTGCCAACAGGACAGACCAATGCGAGACCAATTAACTGAAGACTGAATCCAAAGCAGGGCGTGTAACACCGGAGATAGCATAGTAAAAGTCCTTTCTTGGAATATCGCCGGTGCTAAAGAAATCCTAAACAACGACAGGAAAATGGATACATGGAATACTTATGACATCATTGCCCTGCAGGAAACTTGGCTAACAGAGCCAATCGACGTACCTGGTAGAATCAGCTTTCATGTCAGTGCAATTCGCACTCAGCGATATGGTCGAGCAAAGGGGGGTCTGTCGGTTTATATAAGTACTGCTCTAAATGTTAAGGCCTCCCAACTGGCAGCCTCCAAGGCAGACATGCAAAAAATTAAAATTGAGAGGGTTTCCCAGGCTGGCATCGGAACCATCATATTAATCAACATATACGCCCATCCAAAAATGAATGTAAAAAAAGAATTCTTTTATGCCATTAACAATGTAATATCAGGTTTCCGTCTTGAACACCCAGAATGGGAGATAATCCTGACGGGCGATTTCAACGTTAATCTTATACAGCTCCCAGAAGAGGAAGACAACATCTTGGCTGCAAATGAATTCTGGGAGGTTGAAATACAGGAGATCCCGCCAGTCAAGAAGATCGACCAAGTCGGAAAACAGTTGTTGTGGGCCCTGGAAAATCAGGGGTTGCGTGTACTAAACAGAAGAGTCAAACAGGATAAACCCCCTCAATTACCCACATAGGTCCGATTAATCAGGAAACAAAAAAAAAAAAATCTGGATTGAAAAAAAAACCCAAGTGACTGACTTTTGGACCAAGTTATTATATAACATAAAAAAAAACGACTCCAGAGCGTTTTGGTCACAAGTAAATTCACTAAGTAGATCAGTTCAAACAATAAACATGACTTGTGTCACAGAAAAGGCATGGACTCAACATCCACTTGACACTTTTTCAGTAAACTCATCGGTGCCATCCACAACTACAGCTCCTAACATATTAAAAACAGTTGAACTGAAGACCTTTGTCCCTGTAAAATGTAACAACTGGAGTATCAATCAGCTGAATATATGACGTTATCCCGCGGGATAAAATCCCGCATACCATTAGTCCACATTTTTGATAACGCAAAACCAATACAACGAAATACCATTATCCCGCAAACATTTACTCCCCATATGCCTTTACCACGCATGCCATCACAACGCAAAGGCATGCGTGGTGAAGGCATATACTTTGTAAAAGTACATTATTTATATATATGTCCCCGCTTACGAGAACCCCAATCCATAGCTGCTGAAGGAATGGGCAGAATTATCAGCTCACTCATCAAAGGGAATGCTGATGCTGCTGATAAAATTCGCGTGGAGTGATAGGAATGTAACGCTATGCGAGATAGCGGAATTGGAGGACGAGATCGCACAAAATACAGACAAGGAGAGGCAAATTGAATTACTAGAGGCAATGAAAAAACGCCTTCAGGCATACGAACAGAAGATAAAACGACGAAAACAAGAGAAGTTTGAGAGGGACGAGAGGGATTATCTGCAAGGCTGGATTCTTACTTTCGCAAAGAAGTATGATCAGCCTAGGAAAAGGATTTTGAGTCACAAAATCACGGAACCAGCAGTGGCCTCTGAATCGGAGGTCACAGAAAATGAACAAAGCGAGGAAGAGGGCGGTCCTTCTGGTTCATCTAGGAACATGGCACCAGTACCCACGGAGGCCTCCACATCGGTCCCTTTTTTAGACGAGTTTCAGGTCATAAGGGAAACACGGACTACAGGGGGAAGGGGGAAGCCAGTGGAACCAAAGCCACAAAGGAAAAAGAAAGCAAACGCAGGACAAGGCGTGGCGGGTGGAGCAAACGCCGGCGACGCATCTCCAAGGATGACCAGGAGCAAGAAGTTCTGGAACAGACGATAGATACCCTAACGGTCGTTAACCTCACGTCAAAAAGATTATCAGAGGACGAGGAACAGGTTTTACGACTGGGATTTAATTTTTGTCCAAATAAGAACTCAGATTATACTCAACTAAGGATTGACCTCTTTAAATTTTGTAGAAAGATTAAACTGCTTTAAATACTTCAAAGGCAAGACACGCCTTGAGAAACCCATATCTTCTGCTGAAGAAATACCAGCTCTAACCGCGGGCGACATTGAAGCACTTGTGGTTATGAATGATCTAGCGGAAGAAGGAGATCCTATGGCAATAATACCTTCTATAAGCAGGATGTCGGCTGGGGTGACACAAACAAAACCGGACAGTCCTTTCAAACCGAAATCACGATTCTGTCCCATGATGCCAGCTGATGCGATCGACACTTTCTCGGAGGTGATGATCAAAGACCTTTGGAGCCATTGCAACTAAACAAAAAAGAAGAAATTTGGCAATGGAAATATAACACAAAAACAAAGGAAAGCAATAATGGATCTGGGAAAAGATGATAAAATCGTGTGCAAACCGTCCGACAAAGGCGGAAACGTCGTTCTGATGACGAGGGATTTCTATGTCAAGGAACCCTTATCCCAATTGGAGGACCAAAAGAACTATATGAAAGTAACAAAAAAGACTTTTGATGAGAGCGTCCTTGCCTATCGTTCCTTACTTAACAAATGGTACCATAAGGGGATGCTAAGTAAAGAGGAATTTGCCTTCCTGGAATGTAAGCAACCAAAGGTACTGACTTTTTACCATCTGCCTAAGCTGCACAAGCATGCAACATGTCCACCAGGACGTCCGATTGTTTCGTCCGTGGGGAGCCTGATGGAGCATTTGTCGAGGTTCTTGGACTATTTTCTTTATGATTTTGTGACAATGTTAAGATCATATGTGAAGGACACAACTGACTTTCTCCTTAAAATAGACAATTTGAACTGGACTAATGATTGGGTAATGATGACACTGGACATCTCGAGCCTCTACACCAGTATAGATCACCTCCAAGGGGCTGAAGCTGTAAAATGGTACTTGGAGACACGGCCCATCAATTTGACGGCACATAATGAAATGTTACTGGAGTTTATATCATTTTGCTTAAGTAACAATATTTTTCTGTTCCAGGATCAATTTTATAAACAGATTTGTGGCACCGTGATGGGCACCTGCTTCGCCCCCAGCTATGCGAACCTTTTCGTTGGCTGGTGGGAGGAGCAGGTGGCCTGGGCGGTAGATAACGCCGCTTGGACAGAGAGAGTGGTATCTTGGAACAGATACATAGATGATCTGTTCATCGTCTTCAGAGGTACGATAGAATCTGCTAGGGAATATGTCGAGGTACTAAATAAGAACAATTTAAATCTCAGATTCACTGGAGAAATCAGCACAGAAACCGTTAATTTTTTGGACCTTAAAGTGTTCATAGCTGAAGGGAAAATCTGTACTGCATTGCATAGGAAACCGACAGCTGGCAATTCTGTGCTCCACGCGAAGAGTTGCCATTCGGGGAAAACTATATCTAGTATACCCTATGGCGAACTACTGAGAATTAAAAGAAATTGTACACGCCAAAGTGATTATGAGGAGGCGGCCAGAGACAGTATGTTGAGGTTCAGAGTGAGAGGATACAGTAAGGAGGTATTACAGGAGGCAAAATTGAAAGCGGATAAGAAATTGAGATCTGATCTAATCTCAAAGAATAGTACAAAGGCACCCAAGAGACAGGAGACTAACCAGAACAGTATGAGGATGATTATGAACTATTCCAGTGATGCTCAGGATATCAGGAAAAAATGTGTGAAGAACTGGCACATACTTAAATCTGATCCGATCATTGGTAAAGATTTACCCAAGTCTCCATTAATAACTTTCAGGAGAGCAAGATCATTGGGCTCGAGTATTGTACAAAGCCACTGTAGGAAAGAGGAGAAACCTCCACCATTTGGGAAACTGACAGGATTTTATCCTTGCCTTAAATGTAAGGCGTGTAAGAACAGTAGAAAGGTGACTAGTTACCAAGTGCCAGGGATGAAGGAGCCCAAAAAGATCACTAGTTTAATGAATTGTAACACAAGCCACACGGTTTACGGTCTTGTATGTCCGTGTGGCCTGCGTTACATCGGGAATACTACTCACCCAACTAAGAACAGGATCTTAGAACACCTGAGGGCTATACATATTAAGGATCCCACGTACCCAGTGGCGAGACACTTTGAAGTGTCTCACCAAAGCGACCGAGAACTCCTTAGCTTCTACTGCATGGATCAGGTGCCAGCAGACATAAGGGGAGGGAATAGGTTGCTCCAGCTACGCAGGCTAGAGTCTTGTTACATTATTGAGAACAAAACTAAGAAACCTGGTGGCCTGAACGCTGGGGAGGAGCTAGCAGTCCACTTATGATTCTCTTTTACATTGATTTTCTCCTGCATTGATGATTTTTCCTAAACTTAAAACTGTAAGATGTACATAATAATGTGCTTATATAGTTCTGTGGATATGCCCATTCAGGGCTGAATTTGAAAATTATTATATAATTTGTGTGTTATGAAATCTGTTTGCCCATCCAGGGCACAATTATACAGTGACTGAAACTGAACCTACACCACTTAGAAATGGTGGCTGATAGTGCACTAAATATGTCCTTTCTTTTATTTTGTTGATTGGCTGTATTTAAATTCTGCCTGAAGGTGGCGCCGGCCTCTAATTGAGAAAGGCGGTGGCCGAAACGCGTCTTGCGAAGAGTGTTTGTCCAATAAATATATATTGGAATTGTCCCCGAGAGTGCTGTGTGCTTTTTCTGCAACAGAGCTTTTGTCAGTTTGTGACTTGCGTGGTGCCGTCACCCGCCGTCAAGAGCACCTGGCCGAGAGTGAAGGAGAGCAGACGGACTAGTGAGCTTCCATATATATATATACCCTATAGACCCCCCAAAAACACCTGGTCCCTTAAAATACCCCTGCACCCCAAAATCATAACCCACCCTTACTCCTTATAAAACCCCAGCACCCTTAAACAATAACCCATCCTGACCCTAAAAATACCCCTGTACCCCAAAACCCAAACCTACCCCTGAACCCTAAAAATACCCCTGTACCCCCAAACCCAAACCTATCCCTGAACCCTAAAAATACCCCTGTACCCCAAACCTAGCCCTGAACCCTAAAAATACCCCTGTACCCCAAAACCCAAACCTATCCCTGAACTCTAAAAATATCCCTGTACCCCAAAACCCAAACCTACCCCTGAACCCTAAAAATACCCCTGTACCCCAAAATGCAAACTTACCCCTGAACCCTAAAATACCCCTGTACCCCAAAACCCAAACCTATCCCTGAACCCTAAAAATACCCCTGTACCCCAAAACCCAAAACTTTCCCTGAACCCTAAAAATACCCCTGTACCCCAAAACCCAAACCTATCCCTGAACCCTAAAAATACCCCTGTACCCCAAACCTCAAACCTAGCCCTGAACACTAAAAATACCCCTGTACCCCAAAACCCAAACCTATCCCTGAACCCTAAAAATACCCCTGTACCCCAAACCCCAAACCTAGCCCTGAACCCTAAAAATACCCCTGTACCCCAAAACCCAAACCTATCCCTGAACCCTAAAAATACCCCTGTACCCCAAACCCCAAACCTAGCCCTGAACCCTAAAAATACCCCTGTACCCCAAAACCCAAACCTATCCCTGAACCCTAAAAATATCCCTGTACCCCAAAACCCAAACCTACCCCTGAACCCTAAAAGTACCCCTGTACCCCAAAACGCAAACCTACCCCTGAACCCTAAAATACCCCTGTACCCCAAAACCCAAACCTATCCCTGAACCCTAAAAATACCCCTGTACCCCAAAACCCAAATCTTTCCCTGAACCCTAAAAATACCGCTGCACCCCAAAACCCAAACCTATCCCTGAACCCTAAAAATACCCCTGTACCCCAAACCTCAAACCGAGCCCTGAACCCTAAAAATACACCTGTACCCCAAAACCCAAACCTATCCCTGAACCCTAAAAATACCCCTGTACCCCAAACCCCAAACCTAGCCCTGAACCCTAAAATACCCCTGTACCCCAAAACCCAAACCTATCCCTGAACCCTAAAAATACCCCTGTACCCTAAAACCCAAACCTACCCCTGAACCCTAAAAATACCCCTGTACCCCTAAAACATATACCGCAACACCCCCAAACACACCCTTAAAATACTCTTGAACCCCTAAAACATATACCCCAACACCCCAAACTAAAACCATATACTAAACTTACACTTCAATATTAAAAACATATGCTTTTACCATTCATGCTTTTACAACGAATTTCGTAAAAACATGCGTGGTAAAAGCATATAAGATATAATGGCATGCGTTTTAAAATTTTGCGGACTGATGGTACTTTCGTTATAATGGTATGCGGACTGAAGGTATGCGGAGTGAAAGTTGCGGTATGAAGGTGTTGAACCCAATCAGCTACGTGGAGATCAGACATCCACTTCACATGCGGAATTTGATACATTGCAAATAATTAAGAAAAGCAGACAAGACTGTGCACCGGGACCAAATGGCATCCCCCAGGCTATTTACAACGAGGACCCTCAATTTTGGGCACGCAAGTTAAACATCTTATTCAGGTCAATAAATAACACGAGTCGGCTCCCAGAAAGCTGGAGAGGGGCGATCATAAATCCGATCTACAAAGGAGGAGACCGTAACAACCCCTCTAATTACCGTTTGATAGCACTCATTGATGCAGAAGCAAAATACTACGCATCTCTGGTGCTAAACGACCTTGTAAAATGGTCTGAGGATAATAGGAAAATTCCGGTATACCAGACTGGGTTTCCTAGGGGTACAGGCACCATGGCCAACGCCATGGCATTAAGTTTAATCGCTGAAAAAAGTATGCAAAACCATCAAGCATTGTACTCCTGCTTCGTCGACTTCAAGGCGGCTTTTGACCCTGTTAACCGTCAGTTACTCTGGAGCAAGTTAAAACAGCAGGGCCTGCCAGATACAATTTTAAATCCCATAATGGAATTATACACAGACACCTGGATGCAGGTAAAAATTGCTAATGGGCATCGTTTAACATGGAAGATCAATACATATGACGTATTAAAGCAGGGCTGCGTCCTGGCCCCCCATCTTTTTAATCTGTTCATGGCGACCTAACCACAAGGTTGGATGGGATTAACGCCCACCCGCCGCAGCTAGGAACTTTAACGCTGACACATCTCTCCTATGCCGACGACGTGGTGCTCCTAAGTCAGACAAAAATAGGTCTGCAACGCCTTCTGCATGAACTGGCAGATTACACAAAATGCAATCTTCCTGAAATAAATAGTCAGAAAACAAAGATCATGATATTGACTCGCCGGCTTAATACGCTACCAGTCTTTGTCATAGACAATAAGAAACTCGAAGTTGTGGACAATTATAAGTATTTGGGAATACAACTGGACAGACGCCTTAACTTTTCTCTGCACTTTGATGTCATTGAAAAAAAGGGAATAGCTCTGTTACATGCTTTCAACAGCATTTCCAAGCAGCTAAAAGGCCCTTTTTTTAGCCCCCTTCTGACAGTCATTAAGGCTAAGTTACTCCCTACAATAGGCTACGTCAGTGTGCTACATTATGGCAGAATTGCACAGCTTCTTGACAAGATTCAAATCAGAGTCTACAAGCGGGTATTCAGTTTACCGTCCAATGCCTCACCTGTGCAGGTCCGATTGGAGTTTGGCCTACAATCTCAAGAATTGCAAAAAAAGTATGAGACCATCAAATTCTGGTATGACATATGGATGAATAGGGAAACAGAAATCAAACTTGCCACGTGGGAAGCATTGCTAAATAATCCCAATTCTCAGTACGCCAAGTATCTAAAACTGTCCCTCGAGACTACAGAACTTGCATGTTTGTGGCAAACTAAGCTACTGGTACCATCATTCAAGCAAGTTGTTAAAAAAGCTGCAAATAGGCACTCGCTGGTCAATGATAAGTCGATCTTCAGTCACCGAGCACATGCTTGGATGTTAATTCAATCATACAGCATGCTCAAACCCGCAGCATATCTTGGGTTTTCCTTTTCTTCATATGTCAAATCGAAATACCTCAGTTTAAGGATGGGTAATCTGCCGACAAATGCAGATAAACCGGACTGGAAGAAACCTGACACCAAGGAGTGTAATCTATGTGGCAATGCAAAACAAGATTTCACCCATCTACGTTGCATCTGTCCTGCACTGGATCGGGAACGACGGCACTGCCTTAAGGCAAAGTTTATTGAACATGGAGTAAGTACCTGTCGTTCCGCCGTTATGCAAGTCCTGTGTGCAGCAGATCCACAATTTATCTGCAGATCAGTTAAATTTGTCATGAAGTTTGAGAGCAAAAGGGGTGTCACTGCATAAAGCTGAAAATTAAGATCATGCCGCTAATCTGAGAATACATAACTCCTACTTTTCACTGTCATGCAAGAAGTCGCACCCGCCTTTCTTCCTTGCCAGTCAATGGATACAATGGAGGAAAATGAGTCAAACTCACCGTTCCACAACCAGTTAATGGACATCATAAAATCGAATTGACTAGGCACTGGACGTTCTTTGATAACGTTTTGTTTATTAATGTCGCTAAGTCCAAACTACTATGAATGCATATTGACTCGATTACTTACATAGGTTGCTCCTGCATGTTTAAAACTTTCATTTTTTTTAAGTCGTAAGCAACAAAAGTGTTTTATATTTCTATTAGGATGACATTTTATTACGGTTGTCGAATGTTTTATATATGGTTTTATTTTCGCATGTATTGCAATGGTTTTAAGTAACTGTGCAAATAAATAAACTTCCCAGTGAGCAACCCCATTGCAGGCAAAACCTGGACTTATGTCTAATTGAAATGTGGACTTGTATTGAGGTAAACATGGACTGAATTACAAGTATACCAAGGATGGAATTCCAGTTGTACCTCCACTGAACTTTATAGCAAATGTGCACTAGCAGATGTGGTCAGGTTATCAAGTAAATCCCAGAAATATTTCCATGTAATTCCTGGTCTGAAATCAAAGTACAACATGCATGCAATTACTGTTTTTTACTAAAACATAGACATGATTATTTGTAAAACCAGGAGTGGATTATATATATACAAATGAAATATATACCAAATTCCAGTTCGATGACCTTTAAATTCTATGTAATGCACCAACCTGAATACAGATAAAACGGACTGGATTCAAGATAAACCATTGTGTGGATTCCAAGTAAAATGTCGACTGGATGGGGTGGATTGAAATCTGTGCAGAACCTGAACTGGATTCATATGAATAATGGATAAGATTCTTGAACAGCTAAATGAGATTCCAAGTAAAACATGGACTGGGTTCAAAGTTAGACTTATTGTATAGCCTATAAACCTGTACTGGATTCAATGTCCTCAAGAACTGGATTCCAGGTCAAAGCTGTACTGGAAATAACGTAAAACAGACCAAATGCCAAGTAAACCCTTGAATGGATTCTAAGTAAAACATCCCAACTTCAGGTGAAACCTTGATTTGTATGAGAGGAAATGTGGAATAAAATCCTAGACTAGACATCCGGTAAAATGTGGATCAGATTCAAATTAAATCCTATAAACCTTGAGTTGCGGCCAAAGTAAAATGTGAACTGGGCTTCAAGTAAAATATGAACTGGATTAAGCATAAAAGGTGGCTTAATTACATACAAATACTGAACTGGATTCCAATTAGAACACAGGCTGAACACCAGTTAAAACCTGACCAAATATTAGATTGGATTCTAGGTAAAACCACTACTGGAGTTCATAAGAGGGAAACCATAAAAGTCATGGACATGACTTTGGTTAAAAACGAGACATGGTTCTACATAAATCATGGAATTAATTCCATCCAAAACCTGCATCACTCAAATCGAAACTTGAACTGGATTCCATTTAAAACAGACTGGATTCCAGTAATGACCTGGACTGGAGTTCATGTAAACCCAGATTAATTCAACTCAGAATACTCCATAGATCCTATTTCTCCTGCACTACATTAGGTAAGATGGGCAGGGGCTTGGATCCAAGCTGTCGCAGGCTGTGTGGGTGGGAGTGGACTTTTTATCATATACTATGGGAGTGTCCAGCAATGAAAACCTTCTAGGAGGGTATAATACTACGCATGCAGGAGGTGTGTGGGGTGGACTTGCTACCTACACCTAAGTCGTGTCTCCTTAACATATGGGATGCTACTGACCTGAGCCATAATGGACAGACCTTGGTGCCCTTGGGGATGACTATAGCTAAACGCAACACTGCTCGCTTATGGGTGGCGTCAGGCCAGGGCACCAACTCTCGGAGATTGGGAGATATATATGGACTGGTTCATGGTGGCCAAGAAAGTCATCTATGAAAGCAGGGGTTGCCCCAGGAAGTGGGAACAGATCTAGGGTAAATGGAGTACCTATAGGGGAAGTCCATGCCCCCTCCCTGCTACTAGGTGGAGCCGCAGCCTTGAGATTCGATGCCTTTGATGTACACGACAATGGGACTGGGGTGAGGAATCTGGGTTAACAATGGGAAATGTAACTTGCACTGCTGTATAACCGGTAACCTGTTTGTGCCCATGGCTGCTCTGGTGTATCTGTGGCTGTATAATCTGTTGTATTCTCAATAAATAGATTTTTTTTTAAAGAATTCTAGTATAAGTCAATAAGTAACCTTTTTCAACTATTGAAGAAAAACTTTAAACTTGAATAACCATTGCATCCGGTCCTGCCACAGAAAGCAAAATGTTCTTTCTATCGCCAATAAAGAATTTTGAGTTCTAGTAAGGACACAGAGGCAAGGATTCTCCATGCAATCTAGACTTTGTCATGGTCAGCAAAACATTATTGTTTGCCATTTCATGATGATACAATCAAATGTGCTGTATTTGATGTATTTCAACGATTCGTGTCTTGTGCATTACGTTATACTGAAAACTTTAGTACATTTCTTTCTTTCACTTTGAAAATAATGAATGATAATATATTTATAGAATGCGAGTGAATACTGAATTGGTGCCTTGGTGCTAATACTCAGGCACGGTCATTTGGGTTATTTCAGAATTACCAGATTTTAAGAGATTTACGGATGCTAAAATGGTTAACATCCGATCGAAGTTGCAGAGGGATGTTACACAATTTATAGTCAGTTTAGGAGGAAGCACAAGATAAATAGAGTTCGCGTAGTCAAGCCACAAGACTATAAGGGCTTGAAACAGGTTTACGGTGATAGATAGATGGAAGAGGAAACATCTCACAGTGGGTTCACACAATAAAAAAAAAACAGGCAGCTGTGACCTTTGAAATTTTCTTGGAAAAAGAGTGACAATTATTCAAAATAACGCCAAGGTTTCTAGCAGTGCTGACCAGCAAGGGAGTGGGGTCTAGGTAGCCAGGCCAGAAAAGAGGGGACCAAAATAAAAAAAATCCCCAAAAAGCAAAATCTCCATGTTGTCATTGTTGAAATTCAAGCAGTTTTGCTTCCTCCAAGAAGCCACTGACAACATACATAGATCAAGGTCAACTGGTTCAAGGTGAAGTCTTATGAAAGACATGATTATCTGTGTGTCATCAGAATGGGAATAGATGTTACAGCCAAAAGAACTTACCAAAGCTGGGAGAGGGGAGACATAAATATTGAGAATAGAGAGAATCAGGTGCGAAAGATATTAGGCAGGATACAACCTGTGCTCTGCCAGTGAGGAAAGCATGACCCCATTTCAAAGGTAGAGCCACCAAGGCCTGTGCCTGCAAGGCGTAACAGGAGAATCCCATCAAACGCTGACAGAAAGTCCAACAGAATAAGGGCTGCAACCAGCACAGATTCAGTACTGTGAAGTGTCTAGACTAGACTAGGAACTGTCAAAGATATTGTTCTCTTCTGGCTAGACTGACAGCTGTGTGTTAGCTGCCCGCTCTAAGAGTTTAGCAATACAAAAAGATGATGGATGGAAAACTGAACAATGCATAAGACTCACCCCCAGTCACAGATCTGGGTTAAAGCCATAATTTTCTTGCTCACAATGCCTCCCCAGTTTTGGACTGAGCCGTATGCAAATCAGTTTTGACCCTACTCCAGCCCGACCTACCAGGCCAAGTCCTCTGTGGACTGGAAAAAAAACATCCTAGGATCGGTTTCAGGGTATCACTCCTCATCAGCTAGGCTACCTCGAATCCAGTGGCATAGTGAGCACTGGACCGATGTCTGGGGAATGTATGACGATACTACGCGATCATGTTGATCGCGGTATCTTACAATGCAGGTTTTACAACGCAAGTCATTTCAGCAACTTGCGCTGGAGGGCACTGGACTTAGGGACAGTACGATTTACTAGTCCAACACCAGTCTACGTATAGTAGGGGAGGTGTTGGGATAGTAAATCGTACTATTCTTTAGCTTACAGCGCCCTCCAGCTCAAGTTGTTGCAACAACTTGCGTTGTAAAACCCGCCTTGTAAACCTACCGCGGTGTAACTCTCGCGTAGTAAAGGTTGTATCCCTGTCTGGGCATACCTTCCCACTTAGCACGGCTATGGGAACACATAAAGATGAAGGACAGAATGCTCAACATTGTCAAACAAAACCCCCCAGTCACAGACCTGAGTTAAATCTAGTGTTTTTTTGCTCACCAAGCCACCCCAGTTTTGGACCCAGCCATATGCAAATCAGTCTTGACCCTGCTCCCTATGAGAACAGTCTAGCCCTAACTGCCAGGTAAAGTCCCCAGGGACTGGAAAACAAGTATCCTAGGACCAGTTTCGGGGTAGTACCCTTCATCAGCCAGGCTGGCTTGAATCCAGTGGCATAGAGAGCACAGTACCTATTGGTGTTACATGAATAGGATAGGGAGATTCCCAGGTCCCATGCAGTGCACAATATTTTGGACTTACCGGATGGATTGAGGTCGACAAGGAATTTCCTGGTCTAGATGAGCCAACTGCCTTCTGGACGATGGGTCAGGTGTTAGGTGTGGCCTGGGCACAGGTGGGCTTGACTTTGGCATGCCTGCTTGTGCTTCCACACTGTATGCTTGTTTACGCAGCCCACCATGCACAAAGAGGCGTTCAGTAGGAATTAAAAGCCAAATCAGAGCTCATACACGCCTAATTCTTAAGGAAGTCTTCTCTTCCTGAGGGATATACTGAGAAAAGAAAACTAACAAAATACAACGTGAATCAAACAGCATAATATAGTTAAAATGCACCGTTTGACCATTTCAAAATGGCAACCGCAATCACAGAGTGGAGCCAGGCACCTCCGATAGTCTGCCAGAGGTTTTTCAAGTAAATGAAGAGTGGAAAAATGTAGTAGACAACATGCGTCTCACCTAAGATTTGCACAGATACTCTAAAGACTTGTTTAAGTAACACGCCAGGCATAAAGGGGTGGACGTGCTTGCCAGAGCTCAGCTACTCTGATCTCTCACGGAAGGCATCCTTAGTTGAGGGATATACTGAGAAGAGAAAACAAACTGAAACTAACCAGAAACTGGAGTGAACCCTGCAAGAGGCTTGGAAACCCCAAATTAGCCTTAGCATCAAGAAAGAGGCATGCATTGCGATTGTCTATTTGAATGTTTTGACAATTGAGAGTTGTAGTTTGCTGCACAAGCTCCGTTAATCTTTGTAATGTTATTTTATAGATATTAATTGGTGTTTAGCTTTGTTATGGCTGCTGCGCAATAAAACAGGAAAGACAACATCCAGCTACTTACCTTTAATTTTCATTATCCGTAGTCCTAAAAGTCTTTGTCACAGTCATTACTAATGAGGTGAATCTACCTTCCCAGGAGAAAGGAACCGGAAGTATGCAAAATCCAACACACCCAGAGTGCTAAAAGCTAGCTTCGCCTAGGTCACTATCTGACAATACCAAGCTCCATGAAGGCCAGTATCACAAGGAGAGGTGGGTTGGTGTAATGACTGACGACAAATTTCAGAACTAAGAAAAATGAATATTACCTGTAAGTAACAGGATATTATCTCTACTTTCCACCATCATCCCCCCAGTCATTACTTATGAATATACCAAAGCCATTACTGGCCATCAACATATAAGAAACAAGAAGAGTTACTAGATTTTCAAAACCCTTTAATAGTGCATGTCCAGATTAAGACAAACAGAATTCAAAACCCTTCATCAAAATCATGACCTTCTGATTTCAAGTTATCAATTTCACAATATTTTACCAAAGTATTAGGGGAGGCCCATGTAGCCTCTCTACATATTTCATTCAATGGAACTCCCAGCTATTCAGGCCGTGAGGTAGCCACTGAGTAGGGCTTCCCTTTATTTCTTCTGGAACAGGAAACCGTGGATATAGGAAAAGAAAAAATGTCTCTTTATAGTCATGTTTCATGCGTTGACTCCCTGGTTACAGTTTCCAAAAGTAACCAATAAATGGGGTGTCTTTCTGAAAGTGCTAGTTATATCTGTCTAAATAAATGAAAACAGCATGTTTAATATCCAACAAATGTGAAGTTGTATCTTCTTCAGAATTGCTCTGAATATAATCTAGAAAGAACTTTTAGTAAAAACCAGGATTTGGTCTCAAAATTATCCCATTATCTAGAAGGAAGAGAAAAGGAGGTTTACATAGGATTGCTCCCAATTTCCAAGTATTTCTAAAATATATCACCACAGCTAGGAAAGAAACTTTCAGTGTTATGTACTTTAGGTCTATTGAAGTTAAGGGTAAGTGGCAGGGTTAGAACTGTGCAAGAACGTGTGTTATAGTGTCCAAAATAATGTGTTCGTAATGGTGCTCCAAGAACAGGAGGAGGCCACTAAACCCTTCCAGATCTGAGGACAATAATGGCCCCAAGGCATAATTCACAAAAAAAGTACTGAGCACTAAATTAATATCCAGAAACTTGATAGTCCATGCAATGTTATAACTGTTTTTTTCTCTTTATTTCCAATCTTCATATGGATCCAGCAAAAATACAACATAAACTCATAGCCAACATGTGTTTTGTCTCAGGGTAATTGAACAGATGACTTCATCTGGGCCTTGCGAAAATAATCCAGGTAAGTGTTCCAATATACCGTAATATGTCCTCAGTTCCTAAGTGCGGATCGTATCTAATAGTCATCATACAATATTCCCCCAAAAAATCCAATTCCAAATATCCCAAAACTGCCCGATACGATTATACTGAGATACAATTTGGATATCTGGAGTTGGATGCAAGATACGTTTTTGGATATTTAGTGTTAGATTTCTTCGAGTTTAGTTACAAACAGTTATTATGTACCACCAAAAGTCATCCTTGGAGCTGTAGATCTGCATTGCATTCTTGTAGAAACGTATTCCGTCTGATTGTAATAATGGCTCCCTCTAAAAGGGCAGCAGCTCTTACAACATCAAAAGAAATGTCTAAGAGTAATCCAGTCTGTTTTTCTATTGCTTCCAGGGGTCAGAGCAATCAGCTCCATTCTGCTTAGCCTTGAACATGTATGAAGTCATAGAATGTGAGGTATAGGCTCCATAAATGTAAGCTTGCATTGCAAGTTGATATCTTGAACAAGATTTCTTGAGAGCTGAAACCATCTTTTTATCCATCTGGTCTTTCAAAATATTTTTCTCAGAGATGGGAGTATGACACGCCAATGCTGGCCAACCAGGATTCCGCTGCCATTGAATCTGGAATATTCTTGTCCATTTGTGTCAGAGGATATCCTTTTGTCATAAACCTCAGAATGCATATTTTGTCATGGTCTTTCCATTCTCTGAATAAGGACATGTCTTCATGTAGAAGACGATCCAAGAAAGGAGCCTTCAGGAATTGCCTAAGAACGGTATCCACACATGTACTATGACATTCATCCACAGGGAAATCCATATTTCCTCTAATCTGTAAGCTTGACAATTTTAAATTATAGGAAAAAGCCACTATAACAACCAGTGGCACTCTGATAAGCAGCGCGCTTTCCTTATGAGGAACAGAATCGACCCAGAGAAAATGACAGCTAGTGCATGCGCCGCCCAACAATTGAGAGTGCATGCACCTTACTTCAGTCACATACCAAAGGGACATGCCATCCCAAAGTGCACTTCCCCAGACAGATACTGCATCCGATATCGGAGGTCCAGCTGTCCCATTGCTAGTCAGATCGTACATAAAGGGACCACGCTCTTATGTAATACATGGTCACAGGAAATAAGTAGCGTTAATACTGAAGACAGATACAACCAGGATTTTAAAGAGCAGCTATTGATCATCACAAATTGCAAGATAATGTTACAATTAGAAGGTGGTGAAGACAAAGAGCGCAAAAAGAGCCTCCAAAGGATAAAACAGTTATTTACTCACCGGCACCTGAGTAAAGTGAGTCGGTGCGACCTCAGAGCCAGATGCTGCAACCCAGTGATACCAAAGGGGATGATGGACGGAGCGTTTGAGCAAATCAAACACTCACCCCTAGTCAAATGATCTGGGTTTAATCCATCATCATTCTTTAGCTCACTCCACAACCCCAATTCAGACATGGCCATATGCAAATCAGTCTAACCCTGTGCCTCATGAGAACAGTCCAGTGCCGAACTGCCAAGCCATGTCTTCCCTGGACCGGAAACAAGCATCCTGGGGCCGGTTTTGGGTTCATAACCCTCATCAGCCAGGCTATCTTGAATCCCGTGGCAAAGTGAGCAAGTGACCCACGTCTGGGCATACCCTGCCAACTTAGGGAGAACAAAGCAATACCAAAGGTTTTGCTTTGTTCGCCCTATGTTGGCAGGGTATGCCCAGACGTGGGTCCCTTGCTCACTTTACCACTGGATTCAAGATAGCCTGACTGATGACAGCTGATTAGCCAGAAACCGGTCCCAGGATGCTTGTTTCCAGTCCAGGGAAGACATGGCTTGGCAGTTCGGGCTGGACTGTTCCCATGAGGCACATGGTCAGACTAATTTGCATATGGCCATGTCGGAACTGGGGTGGCGGAGTGAGCTAAAGAATGATGATGGATTAAACCCAGATCAGTTGACTGGGGGTGAGTGCATGCAATGTTCAACACTCCCTCCATCATCCCCTTTGGTTTTGCTTTGTTCGCCCTAAGTTGGCAGGGTATGCCCAGACGTGGGTCCCTTGCTCACTTTGCCACTGGATTCAAGCTAGCCTGGCTGATGATGGCTGATTAGCCAGAAACCGGTCCCTAGATGCTTGTTTCCGGTCCAGGGAAGACATGGCTTGACAGTTCAGGCTGGACTGTTCCCATGAGGCACAGGGTCAGACTGAGTTGCATATGGCCATGTCGGAAACTGGGTTGGCGGAGTGAGCTAAAGAATGATGATGGATTAAACCCAGATAAGCCGACTGGGGGTGAGTGCTTGCAATGTTCAACACTCCGTCCATCATCCCCTTTGGTTTTGCAACCCAGATCAAGCAAAAGGGTTGTGCTAGACAAGAACACGATAATCACCACATTCTCCGATATCTGTGGAATAGTGAAACACTGTTTTTCTAATGGAGGCAAAGACTGGGGCTGTCTTTCCAAATGTCAAGGATAATACAGTGGCCAGCACAGCCCGAGCCCCTAGAGATGGCTCACATAAACAGGTTCAAGATGAAGAGCTGAGGGAGCCGGAGAGAGCTTAACCCGCTACATCAGCTACTCACATAAATGGCTATAATGGTACCACTTTCTGAAACCATAATTCAATACACGCAAAAATACTGAATATTGGCAACAGATGGACTGCTTGAATAGAGACATTTGAAGATTTCATTGATGCACTAGAAGAGCCTGATGAAAAAAAGATTATTGAGTTTCACAAAAATCTGGCTGGTGATGGTGGAAAAGAAGTCAATGAAAATGCTGCGAACTGATGTAGAAGTCACATATCGTCATATTAAAAACTGTTAAATATCAAGTTTAATCCAATACCAAATGTTGATGACGAATGATTCATCTTCAACCAAGAACCCCAGACAGTTGGTCAAACCGTTGATGAATTTGTGGAGAGACTCTACACTCATCAGACGTAAGTTCAATAAAATTAATGATGAAGAAGCTATATGTGTGTTATTGATGGATGCTTCTCAGATTTATTCAGAAGACAAATGATAAGAGAAACTTAGTCTTGAGCTAGTGTTAATGGCTGCCAGAGTTGAAGAGCATGCTGGTAGACAAGCTGCTGACATGGAAGCCAGTGGTTCACAGAATGAACCCTTCATGAGTGTGAAAAGTAAGCCAAAACAAAAGTGTGAAGGACACAAAGTGATGTCTACACGTAAAAAGAAATTGAGTTTTAGATGTGGATTTTCGTTTCCACACAAAGGTAAATATCCTGCTCTTGGACAGATATGTAAAGGCTTTTGGAAGGAGAACCATTTGTTTGAAAAGTGAACGAAAGGCAAAACGGGCTCTAGAATGTTCCAGAAGCAAAAATATTGTCGCTAGAAAGTTCCAGAAGCGACATTTGGCGCACACCCACAAAGTCAATCGGCAACATGAGTTAAGACAAATCTACACTGAACGAAGTCGATCATCATCTAAATCATCGTCAAACAGTTCCTCTGTATCAGTATCAAGTTAAAGCAAAGAAAATGATTGAGCCATATTGATGTTTACCTCAGAAAAGTGAGCACACGTTGGTTTGGCTGCTTATGAAGAAAGATGTCAGTCAAAGAAAGATCGACTTGCAAAAGCACCAAAGTCATTAAAACACTAGCCAAAGATTACACTGAAAGTAAATGGCTGTGCAATACCTTTCATTATTGACAGTGGTGCATCAATAAACATTATGCTTGATGAGAAATACAATGAAATACAAGGAACTATCTCCATTGCCGCAACTTACACCATCTAAAAACCAAAGTGTATGCATGGGCTGCATGGGCTGCATCGGCACTCTTAAAAAGTCAAGATTCATTTGTAGCGACATTGAAACGCGGGAAAACGAAGGTGCAAGCGCCCATCCATGTGCTGCAAGGTTCAGCATCTAATGCTTGTCTACTCAGTTTCAGCACAGCCACTGATATGAGACTGATTTCTGTGAATTACAACATGAATACTCACCACAAAATAGCAAGTCAGTACCCTTCGTTATTTTATGGTCTTAGAAAGCTTAAGACTTTGAAAGTAAAGTTGCATATTAATAGGGATTTCTGTCCTGTTGCTCAAAGATATAGACAAATTGCTTTTCATTTGAAAGAAGCTGCTGAGAAAGAACTTGAATTCTTACTTAATCATGATATTTTTTAGCATTCTACTGTTCCAAGGTCATGGGTTTCTCCCACAGTAGTAGTGCCTAAAAAGGACAGTGAAGGAGCTCTACGCATATGCATTGACATGCGTCAGACAAAAAAGGTAATTGAATGAGAATAATATCCAGGTCCACATACCACTGACATGATATCGCAACTAAATGGTGCAAAGGTCTTCTCTCGCCTTCATTTAAATAGAGGTAACCATCAGTTGGAACTTGAAGAAGATGGCAGGTACAGTACAACCTTTTCTACACATGTTGGTCTGTTGCGATACAAAAAACTGCGTTTTGGTGTGACATCCACTGCGGAACTGTTTCAAGATGTCATTTGAGGTATCTTACAGCCTGTCATAAATGCTTTCAATTACAGCTATGACATATTGGTTTTCGGAGCCACACAAAAAGAACAAGATAAAGCTCTTACACAAGTATACCCTTTACTTGCCAAGGCAGGTTTAACTTCAAATGCAGACAAGTGTGAGTTCCATAAGACAAAGCAAATTCTTTTGGCCATATCTTTTGTGATTTGGGTATAACACCAGATCCTGCTAAAGTACATGCACTGTCAAATGCTGATCCCCCTCAAGATGGTTCCATGGTGCAATACTTTCTTGGCTTGATATTTGCAAGACTTTGCCACTATAAATGCTCCGTTGAGAGATTTGATGAGAAAGATAGTCTAATTTCAAAAGACATTTGACTGTGAGAAAAGTAAATAAGCCTTTGTGAATGCTACTGAAACAGCATATTTCAATCCAAAGCTTCATACAGAGGTTGATGTTGACGCTAGCTGAGTTGGGTTAGCCGCACAGCAGACACTCAAATGCCTGAAGGCTTATTGTGGCATATGCAAGTAGAAGTTTGTCCCAAACAGAATGTGCTTACTCACAATCTGAAAAAGAAAGTTTAGCCGTGGTATTTATTTATTTAAAAGTTTTGTATAACGTGAACATGACCCAGGTGGGTATCAGAGCGCTTCACATAGGATTAGGAAGCGAGCAAGACAAGTAGGGCAATATACATCAAGAGCAAAACCGATAAAATAAAATAAATATAAAAAACAGACATTTGTAGGCAGTCGGAGCATAATATCAAGATCAGCACAATGTTCATTAGAGGAGTTGGTTCAGTAGTAGAGATTTGGCTTCCTTTTTGAAGGCAAGGGTACAAGGAATCAGTCTTGTTTCCACTGGAAGGGAGTTCCAGATTCTCGGTGCGATGCCAGAGAATGAGCGATTGTAGGTTTTAAGCTTATTAAATTTCTTGGGCTTGAGAAGCAGAGTGCCTGAGCTCCTTGTGGACCTGGAGCCACCAGATAGCTCAAGCTTGTTAATCAGGTAGATGGGGTGTTGAAGTGTAGTGCTCTATGGGTCATACAAGCAATCTTTAATTGTATCCTAGCTTCAAAGGGAAGCCAGTTGAGCGATTTCAGGTCCAGTGAAATGTGATTGGACTTTTTAGAGCCTGTGATGAGTCTGGTAGCAGCATTGAAAGAGGCTCTGATGGGAGCTAGACTGAGGTTCGGCAAACCGCAAAGAGTGGCACTGCCGTATTCTCCCAGAGATTTAGTGGAGTCAACAATGTGAGGAGTGCAGTTGAGGACGGTGAGGCTACAAAGAGATTGCTATTATTTACAACAAGGGGTGGTGATGGACAGAGTCTCTGAATTAAGCAGAGTACTCTCACCCAGTCAAAAGATCAGGGCTGGATCCAACACCGTTTTTTAGCTCATTGCACCATCCCAGTTTCAGAACCTGGCTGTATGCAAATTAGTCTGTCCCTGGCCCAGTGCATCATGGGAACAGGGCAGACCAGACTACAAAAGCCAATTCTTACACTGGGAAGGAAACAAGCTTCCGGGGACCGGTTTCTGGCATCACAGCCGTCTTCGGCCCGGCTTGCTTGAATCCTGATGGTGCAATGAGCAAGGGACTCACATCTGAGTATACCCTTCCACGCTTAGGGTGGACAAAATTATTTACAACAAGGGGTGGTGATGGACAGAGTCTCTGAATTAAGCAGAGTACTCTCACCCAGTCAAAAGATCAGGGCTAGATCCAACACCGTTTTTTAGCTCATTGCACCATCCCAGTTTCAGAACCTGGCTGTATGCAAATTAGTCTGTCCCTGGCCCAGTGCATCATGGGAACAGGGCAGACCAGACTACAAAAGCCAATTCTTACACTGGGAAGGAAACAAGCTTCCGGGGACCGGTTTCTGGCATCACAGCCGTCTTCGGCCCGGCTTGCTTGAATCCTGATGGTGCAATGAGCAAGGGACTCACATCTGAGTATACCCTTCCACACTTAGGGTGGACAAAATTATTTACAACAAGGGGTGGTGATGGACAGAGTCTCTGAATTAAGCAGAGTACTCTCACCCAGTCAAAAGATCAGGGCTAGATCCAACACCGTTTTTTAGCTCATTGCACCATCCCAGTTTCAGAACCTGGCTGTATGCAAATTAGTCTGTCCCTGGCCCAGTGCATCATGGGAACAGGGCAGACCAGACTACAAAAGCCAATTCTTACACTGGGAAGGAAACAAGCTTCCGGGGACCGGTTTCTGGCATCACAGCCGTCTTCGGCCCGGCTTGCTTGAATCCTGATGGTGCAATGAGCAAGGGACTCACATCTGAGTATACCCTTCCACGCTTAGGGTGGACAAAATTATTTACAACAAGGGGTGGTGATGGACAGAGTCTCTGAATTAAGCAGAGCACTCTCACCCAGTCAAAAGATCAGGGCTAGATCCAACACCGTTTTTTAGCTCATTGCACCATCCCAGTTTCAGAACCTGGCTGTATGCAAATTAGTCTGTCCCTGGCCCAGTGCATCATGGGAACAGGGCAGACCAGACTACAAAAGCCAATTCTTACACTGGGAAGGAAACAAGCTTCCGGGGACCGGTTTCTGGCATCACAGCCGTCTTCGGCCCGGCTTGCTTGAATCCTGATGGTGCAATGAGCAAGGGACTCACATCTGAGTATACCCTTCCACGCTTAGGGTGGACAAAATTATTTACAACAAGGGGTGGTGATGGACAGAGTCTCTGAATTAAGCAGAGTACTCTCACCCAGTCAAAAGATCAGGGCTAGATCCAACACCGTTTTTTAGCTCATTGCACCATCCCAGTTTCAGAACCTGGCTGTATGCAAATTAGTCTGTCCCTGGCCCAGTGCATCATGGGAACAGGGCAGACCAGACTACAAAAGCCAATTCTTACACTGGGAAGGAAACAAGCTTCCGGGGACCGGTTTCTGGCATCACAGCCGTCTTCGGCCCGGCTTGCTTGAATCCTGATGGTGCAATGAGCAAGGGACTCACATCTGAGTATGCCCTTCCACGCTTAGGGTGGACAAAATTATTTACAACAAGGGGTGGTGATGGACAGAGTCTCTGAATTAAGCAGAGTACTCTCACCCAGTCAAAAGATCAGGGCTAGATCCAACACCGTTTTTTAGCTCATTGCACCATCCCAGTTTCAGAACCTGGCTGTATGCAAATTAGTCTGTCCCTGGCCCAGTGCATCATGGGAACAGGGCAGACCAGACTACAAAAGCCAATTCTTACACTGGGAAGGAAACAAGCTTCCGGGGACCGGTTTCTGGCATCACAGCCATCTTCGGCCCGGCTTGCTTGAATCCTGATGGTGCAATGAGCAAGGGACTCACATCTGAGTATACCCTTCCACGCTTAGGGTGGACAAAATTATTTACAACAAGGGGTGGTGATGGACAGAGTCTCTGAATTAAGCAGAGTACTCTCACCCAGTCAAAAGATCAGGGCTAGATCCAACACCGTTTTTTAGCTCATTGCACCATCCCAGTTTCAGAACCTGGCTGTATGCAAATTAGTCTGTCCCTGGCCCAGTGCATCATGGGAACAGGGCAGACCAGACTACAAAAGCCAATTCTTACACTGGGACGGAAACAAGCTTCCGGGGACCGGTTTCTGGCATCACAGCCGTCTTCGGCCTGGCTTGCTTGAATCCTGATGGTGCAAAGAGCAAGGGACTCACATCTGAGTATACCCTTCCACGCTTAGGGTGGACAAAATTATTTACAACAAGGGGTGGTGATGGACAGAGTCTCTGAATTAAGCAGAGTACTCTCACCCAGTCAAAAGATCAGGGCTAGATCCAACACCGTTTTTTAGCTCATTGCACCATCCCAGTTTCAGAACCTGGCTGTATGCAAATTAGTCTGTCCCTGGCCCAGTGCATCATGGGAACAGGGCAGACCAGACTACAAAAGCCAATTCTTACACTGGGAAGGAAACAAGCTTCCGGGGACCGGTTTCTGGCATCACAGCCGTCTTCGGCCCGGCTTGCTTGAATCCTGATGGTGCAATGAGCAAGGGACTCACCTCTGAGTATACCCTTCCACGCTTAGGGTGGACAAAATTATTTACAACAAGGGGTGGTGATGGACAGAGTCTCTGAATTAAGCAGAGTACTCTCACCCAGTCAAAAGATCAGGGCTAGATCCAACACCGTTTTTTAGCTCATTGCACCATCCCAGTTTCAGAACCAAAGAGATTGCAGCACAGTAGGGGATTGTTTAGAGGGTGCAATGAGGTGAAATTCCGTCTTGAGGGCGTTTAATTTGAGGTGGTTGGAAGTAAGCCAGTTGAGGGTTTTGAGAAGAGTTCCATTGAGCGAAATGATGTTCTCGGGGGAAGAGATTTTCATGTAAAGTTGGGTGTCATCAGCATACATGTGATGTTGTATGTTGGAGGTTTTAAGAATTACAGTTAGAGGTTCCAGGAAGAGGTTGAAGAGGGTGGGGGAGAGTGAGGATCCTTGGGGGACGCCAAGTGTGCAAGGACTCTGGTTGGAGAGATATTGGTTGGATTTGACTCACTGGGTTCTGTTGTCAAGGAAAGATGCGAACCATTTAAGGACCATGCCAGAGAGTCCCATTCTACGTTCAAGAAGATAAAGAAGATTGTCGTGTTTGACAGTGTCAAAAGCAGATGAGAGATCAAGCAGAATTAAAAGGCAGGTTTCATTTTGGTCGAGTAATGTGAGGACGTCATCTACGATGTGAGTGATGGCCGTTTCGGTACTGTGGCCACTGCGGAAACCCGAATGGAATAAGTCAAGAAGCTGGAATTTCTCAATGTGTTTGCGGAGTTGTTCATGAACACATTTCTCCAGAAGTTTAGCCAGGGTCGGAATGATTGTGATTGGACGGTAGTTGTTCAGGTTATCCAGGTCAGATGAGGGTTTTTTAAGAATAGGGAGTACCAGGCCCGCCTTCAAGCAGTCCGGGATCTTACCTTGAAGAAGTGAGGCATTGGTTATTTTGGACCAGAGTGCGGCAAGTGAACCTATCATTTCTTTAAAGAAGTTGGGGGGGAGGGGGTCATTGAAGTGCTTTGAAGGTTTAAGGGTGGAGAGAATGTTGAGGATGGAAACGTCATTGAGGGGAGTGAAATGACTCCATGAGGCATTGTTCTTGAGTGAGAGGACCTGATGCGGGGGCAGGAGAGTGGAGACAGGGTCGTCAGGAGGGGACGCGAGAGTGAGCACAGCAGACCTTAGGTCTGATTCGATTTTGTTAGTCTTTTCCAGGAAGAATTCAGCCATCACATCACAGTTTGGTTGTGTGCAAGCTGTAGGCTGAGATTGGGTAGCAGTGTTATTGGATTGAGATTTAATGATCTTAAAAAGTCGTTTCGGTCGGTTTTTGGCATTGTCCAGTTGATGTTTAAAGAAGTTGGATTTCGTAGATCTTATGAGTTTGTTTTATCTACTTCTTTGTGATCTAAGAGAATTTAGTAGCTCTGTGGAGGGAGAGGATCTCCACTTGCGTTCAGCTAGTCTAAGATTGCATCTGTCAGCATTAAGACTGTCATTGAACCATGGTTTGGAGTCTTTAAAGGGAATTCTTTTTAGTTGAAGGGGAGCCAAAATGACTATTAGCATTATATGATGGGGACTGCAATTACAAGAGTATAAATATACAATTATGCATCGTCCAAGGAAGGATAAGAACCCTGCTGGCTACTTTCCACAGTGTTGAGAGTTCAAAGATTTCTTGGAGCATTTGAATATGTAGCATCAGAAGAGCACACCGCTGTGGCCACAGGACAACTGACTTGCTGAACATTTTATGAGGGCACTAAAGAAAACAGTGCAGCGTGCTACTCTTGAGAAGCTCAATTTGAAAACTGTGTTGAATTCTACCTTGAGAACAAATTGTACAACACCCCACTTGACCACAGGTGAAAGTCCAGCAACACTGATATTTGGGAGAGCAATGAACACTAAGTTACCTCAATGCACCCATCAGATAAAGAAAGATGAGACAGCAACTGGAGAGGACTTGGTTAACAAAAAGATGAAAGCGTATTCTGAGAAGAGATGACATGCAAAAAACATCATCTTTAAGAAAGGATAGTCAGTGCTCGTACTACAAATGCAGAGAAGAAAATCTGATGCTCCTTTTGATGCAGAACCTTTTCAAGTGGTATCTACTAAGGCACACATGATGATTACCCAGCGCCCTGGGAAGTCTATTACCAGAGAATTCTCTATTCAGGCACTTAACTAATCGTTAACCAGTTCTAACTACTGAAGGCGAGAATGGATCAGAATCATCACAACTGCTGTTGCTTCTACACCGTTAAAGCAGATCCTGGACATTGGTGATGACACATCCCAGAACAAGATCAGGTCAAACCATTAAAGCACGAAAAAAATTGATTGAAGAGATTTGATTGTATATGTCTATCTAAATATATTTTGTTGAAAAAATTGTTTACATTTACCAGAGGGGGAGATGTAGTGTCTTGCGAGTTAGAAATGATGCAGTCCTGCAAAGTACCACGCATCAGGCTAAAGCATTTTGTGTTGAGGTCCGCATCATCACACTAACATGCAAAGCCTCGCATTTATAGCGCCTCCTGAAGTTGCTGACAAGCAGGAGACGGAAAAGCAGCTATTAGCACTCTGAGCAAAGCAGCATGGACTGTGCGCTGCTCTGGCAGCCACAGACTGTGACAGAGTGCATTACTGCACATTATGCAGTGCGCTGCTGCCCTGGTGTTGCATTTGTGTTGAGATTAATTAAAAGTTTACATGAAATCTGCCAGGTGGAACAGGGACCGCTATCAGCTGCGATCGCTGGCTGCACAACCGCACAGCATTCTCGGACTGCAGCATTGACCATTTGCAGAGGCAGGACTTAAGTCACTAGTGGGCTGGTGGTAGTTATGTTTCTAAGTTTACTTTAGCAGCACCTTCTGCTCGCACTACTGCCTGTGCCACCAGTGCCTTAGCTCTCATCATGATGCCCTCCACACAGGCCAGCTGCTGGAGACTCATTGTCGTGGCTGTGGTTCACAGTCACTGACACACTCAGGTCTCATCATCCTTCTTGTGCTGCAGCACATGCATCATGCCAGATAGCACCTTGCTTGCCTGTTTGCTTTCTGACAAAAGCACCATATCATGAGCAATCCAGGACTGGCCAAGAGACTTGAAAAGATTTATAAATTAGGATTCAGACTGTCTGGAGACTTGGTTAACCTGCGCCTGCTTACGGCCACCTGAAAATACATGTTTTGTTTCTGTACCAGCTGTATGCACATTATAAACAAGCATTAGAAATGCAATCGGGCTCGGATTTATTTGAGTTTGAGCTAATGGCATTGTAAATGCCAATGTATTGTTGCTATGTGTTATGGAGTGTGTTCATGTGGTGTGTACTGCCAGTGATCTCCTTGTGAGTGTGCGAATATTGCACCGTTACTGCCTGTGATGTCCTTCTTGTGAGTGTGAGAAGCTTGCACCTCTGCTGCCTGTGGTCTCCTTGTGAGTGTAAGAAGCTTGCACAGCTGCTGCCTGTGATGTCCTACTCACTACTCTACTCTACTCACTACTCTACTCTACTCACTACTCTACTCTACTCACTACTCTACTCTACTCACTACTCTACTCACTACTCACTACTCTACTCACTACTCTGCACTCACTACTCACTACTCTACTCACTACTCTACTCACTACTCACTACTCTACTCTCTACTCACTACTCTACTCACTACTCACTACTCTACTCACTACTCTGCACTCACTACTCACTACTCTGCACTCACTACTCTACTCACTACTATACTCTGCACTCACTACTCACTACTCTACTCTACTCACTACTCTACTCACTACTCTACTCTACTCTACTCACTACTCTACTCACTACTCAACTCACTACTTTCTACTCACTACTCTACTCACTACTCTACTCTACTCTACTCACTACTCTACTCACTACTCAACTCACTACTTTCTACTCACTACTCTACTCACTACTCAACTCACTACTCACTTCTCTACTCACTACTCTGCACTCACTACTCACTACTCTACTCACTACTCACTACTCTGCACTCACTACTCACTACTCTACTCACTACTCTACTCACTACTCAACTCACTACTCAACTCACTACTCACTTCTCTACTCACTACTCTGCACTCACTACTTTAGTCACCTCACTACTCTACTCACCTCACTACTCTACTCACTACTCTACTCACTACTCACTACTCTACTCACTACTCACTACTCTGCACTCACTACTCACTACTCTGCACTCACTACTCACTACTCTGCACTCACTACTCACTACTCTGCACTCACTACTCACTACTCTACTCACTACTCTACTCACTACTCACTACTCACTACTCTGCACTCACTACTCACTAATCTACTCTACTCACTACTCTACTCACTACTCTGCACTCACTACTCACTACTCTGCACTCACTACTCACTACTCTGCACTCACTACTCACTACTCTGCACTCACTACTCACTACTCTGCACTCACTACTCACTACTCTACTCACTACTCTGCACTCACTACTCTGTGTGCCTGGTGAAAGCGTGCACTGACGGCTGGTGGTGTGTGTATGCCTGGTGAAAGTGTGCACTGATGGTTAATGGTGTGTGTGTGCGCCTGGTGAAAGCTTGCAGTGACGGCTGGTGGTGTGTGTGAATACTCACATAGTGATTACCCTGCATACTCAAACACTGCTCACCCTGCACAGTCACACACTGCTTAACCTACACACGCACACACTGCTCACCCTACACACTCACACACTGCTCACCCTACACACTCACACACTGTTAACCCTGCATACTGCTCACCCTGCACGCTCACACACTGCTCACCCTGCAAAGTCACACACTGCTCAGCCTGCACACTCACACACTGCTGGCGCTGGACACCAACGTACTGCTCACCCTGCATACTCACACACTGCTGACCCTGCACACTGACACACTGCTGGCCCTGGACACCAACGTACTGCTCACCCTGCATGCTCACACACTGCTGACCCTGCACACACACACACTCCTGGCCCTGGACACCTACATACTGATCACCCTGCATACTTACATACTGATCACCCTGCATACTCACACTCTGCTCACCCTGCATACTCACACTCTGCTCACCCTGCATACTCACACTCTGCTCACCCTGCATACTCACACTCTGCTCACCCTGCATACTCGCACTCTGCTCACCCTGCATACTCGCACTCTGCTCACCCTGCATACTCGCACTCTGCTCACCCTGCATACTCGCACTCTGCTCACCCTGCATACTCGCACTCTGCTCACCCTGCATACTCGCACTCTGCTCACCCTGCATACTCGCACTCTGCTCACCCTGCATACTCGCACTCTGCTCACCCTGCATACTCACACACTGCTGACCCTGCACACTGACACACTGCTGGCCCTGGACACCCGTATACTGATCACCCTGTATACTCGTATACTGATCACCCTGCATACTCAAACACTGCTCACCCTGCATACTCACACACTGCTGACCCTGCACACTGACACACTGCCGGCCCTGGACACCAACGTACTGCTCACCCTGCATGCTCACACACTCCTGGCCCTGGACACCCACATACTGATCACCCTGCATACTTACATACTGATCACCCTGCATACTCACACTCTGCTCACCCTGCATACTCACACTCTGCTCACCCTGCATACTCACACTCTGCTCACCCTGCAAACTCACACTCTGCTCACCCTGCATACTCGCACTCTGCTCACCCTGCATACTCGCACTCTGCTCACCCTGCACACTCACACTCTGCTCGCCCTGCACACTCACACACTGCTGGCCCTGGACACCCACATACTGATCACCCTGTATACTCGCATACTGATCACCCTGCATACTCACACACTGCTCACCCTGCATACTCACACTCTGCTCACCCTGCATACTCACACTCTGCTCACCCTGCATACTCACACACTGCTGACCCTGCACACTGACACACTGCTAACGCGTGCCTTAACTATGCATATGCCTTAAACACGTGAATGCGTGCCTTAGGTAGTTGGTGTTCTAGCTGTCTGAGCAGATGGGCGGGGAGAGGAACCGGAATGATCGCAGCAGGGAGAAGGACCGGGACACAGCTTGGTAAGTTGGGCCGAACTTTAGGGCTCCGGGCTGGGGCGACTGGGGACGGATCTTTACTACATATGCCATTTACAAGAAAATGTGTTGCAAAGGCATGATTGGTAAAGGCATGCGTGGTAAAGACGCGGTTGCTGTAAAGACTGCGTGGTTTAGGCATGCGTGGTTTTGTTATACAACCTTTGATTGGGGAGAAAATCACCATAGATGTACAGTTATTGCTTTGTTTCTCTTTCATGATGAAACCTATGCCAAATTGAATAAAAAGTGTTCTAAAATAAAGTGACATTTGTCCACAGTGGAAAGCACTTTACAAAAAGGTTAACTGGTCATCTTTCAGCTGCTTAGTTCTATATTTGGTTGTTAAACTGGTACTAATGAGGTGAAAATCTATCCCCAGAATGTATTACCAGGTGTAAAAATTACAAAATCATGATGGTATGCTACCAAAAATGTGCTGCATTATGTCGCATAGTTAACCTTTTCTTGCCACATAATTTAGTTAACCCTGCAGTATAATTTGGTGCTCCCCGCCACATAATTCGAGTGGCCCTGCTGATAGTGTCTCCAAATTGCAAGTAACTAAAAAAGAATCCCCCTTCTCAGCCGAAGACCTGTCTGCGTCTCTCGTAATGAATATTCAATTCCTGTCAGTCTGAGGTTCAGAATTATATTTGGATAGCTGTGGATACTGGGATGTTTTTCGCCAAAGGAGTCTGAGCGGCATGAAATGGACAGGATCGAAGCTGGCATGGTCTACACTGTCACTGGATTCTGTGGATGAAAAAAAAAATCACCTTTATTCGCAGTTATCCATCCACAATTTTTTGTCGGAAATCGGTTCCAGGCTGGCCTGGTCTAATATTGTGAGCAGGTGTTTCTAATTCTGGTATTTTAAAGAAAGAAAGAAACGTGGTCTGAAGGAGGAAGGCGCCGTCTCCAGAAGTGAGCATTTTTACCTCACTGCAGTAGAACCCTGCTTTGACTCCCGGGGCCGAGATGTACTTGCAGTGAATAACAGACAGTGCCATTCTCGGCCCGATAGTATCTCTATAAGCGGTGTCATCCACAAACACCTCCCATCAGTCTGAAAACACCTTTACAGCTTGTGCAATGGCCAGAGTTCCCCTCTGTTGACACAGCACTTATAAACCAGGCACTTTCAGTCCCTCTGACAACGTCCAAGCATCGTCAGTTTCCTTCGGTTGGCAAGGTTTTTCGAGCGTTTGTAATGGCAAGAGACCTCCTTTCCCACTAGGGAAATCCATCCCCTCTTGTGACCTGCAGGCAGTTTCCGCCGTGGTTGACAATACCTGCTTCACCGTGCAAACCACGGCCACTTTATGTTAGTCTGACCAGCACTCTCTGCTGAGTGCCGGGCCCTGGCATTGCCTTCCCTTCGTCGAGGCCTGCCACCTCACAGACAGCACTGACCAGTTTGACAATGTCCTTACATCCCCTGGGCGTCCCAGCCAGGAGATGTCGGTCTCACAGTGCGGATGTAGTCCTCGCATCCCTCAGACGGGTCCTGGCACCGAGGAGACATCTCAGATGTCAAGCCTCCATCCATCACAATGCGGATAGTCTTGTTCGTCTGCGCACGCACAAGGCAGACGGAAAGCAGCACACCTGCTACAGAAAGCGTTCATAACAAAAGCCTCGCGGTTCATGGCACCCGAGGGCCTCTTTCGGGGGAGGAAGCAGTGCTTTATTTGCGCCGGTGTGGCGAACCGGCACTCGTTTTAAAACACCAGGACACTTTGTGCTTGCACTTACATTTTAGTGTCGATTGTTAACACTCCAAACTATTTTTTATTTTTTACTGCAGTATGTAGGGCCTGACGAAGGGGGGCAGGGGGAGTGTTATCTGACACTTTAAGTTTACGTTAACGCACAATACTGCGTTTAAATGGCTGCTCTGATTGCCGCACCGTTGGCCCGCCACATCCGCCTCATTCCAGTGGGTGGATGGTGGAATAGATTCGCAGGCTCAGGATGTCCTTGTACTTACTCCGTGCACAGTGGAGTATTGTTTCCTTTCCGAAAGCCACTGCCTCGGTGCCCTCCTGCACGACCCATTCACCGCCAGAACCAACGTGTGGTATTGATGCTCCCGCTCCCCAAACGAGATGCCTGGGTGAGTGCACGATCTCACAGAAGCGACCCGGCAGAGAACAGTGCTAGTGAGTCGAACATGTTCAGGAACATTACCGGTCCACCAGGCACACAACACTTGCACCAAGAAAAAGTGCAGGATTAATCAAGACGAAATGGTATGCGGTAAGATAGTTATGCATGTGTCACAACCTCTGGAATCTTTAAACAAGCAAAGAGTTGTCAAGAATTTTCAGAAGCTAGTCTTTATTACTAACCCCCCTCCCCCTTTATCTAACCCCAGGGCCAAGCAGTACGCTGGCTCGCGCCAAAGTCAGGGAGTCAAACAGCTGCCTTGATAAACTGCGCACCCGAGGAGGCCTTTCCGTATACACCGAGCACATGATCACTTTTATGATGCTTGAATTGTTATGTAACATTATGTGAGCGCTCCTCCAGTCACGGCATTCCTTCTAGTAAGCTTTGAGACTCGATGCCAAAATAACACTGGCGAGTTAATAACAAGAACTGGAGCCGTAGCCGGGGGCCGGTGACCAGAACCGTCACCGCCGCCGCCGCCACAGCCCACCACAGCCCGCCGGCAAAGGAGAGAGCGGAGTGCAGCAAGCGGTAAGCGGAGATCGTAGCATCACTCGTACCCGCCACAACCACCGCTAACTGTCCGCCGCGGCCGTTCTCCCGCCAAGCAAGCCAAGCGGTGCAACTCGGTGAGCAGTGAACGGCCCCCCACCTGTAGCTACCTGTAGCTGCCGCCAGCATCACAGAAAAGGAAGCTGCGCGCAATGAGCGCTGCAGATTTGTGAACGCGCCCGGCCATCTGGATTCACTAACGGAGGCACCCTGACAGCTCCTAATTAGAATTAATGTACTTCTTTGCGCGAGCACGCACGAAATATGCCTCAAAATGGCGGAACAAAACTACATTTACCCTATCACTTCAAGCCTATTAAAAAGAAAACACAAGGAAGACGAATCACTGGCCACATGACATAAAACGCTAAGGAATGTCTGGAATTTCTCTCTCCAAGGCCCTCTTCTTCTTTTTTTTTCTCCTTTAACATTAGTTCTCTAACTCCTCCCCTTTCAGGGGATGGAGTCCGAGCCCTAAAAAGCAAGCATTTTTTTAGCACCTTCAAAACGTTTTAGAATAAGATAAAAAATATCAAGTTCTGGAGGCTCATCGTTTGGACATAGAAGTGGTCACGGTCTTCTTTCCACCTCAAGCTCAGCGCTGTACTCAACTACTGCTACATAAAAATTATTGTGTACAATTAAGCAATCAAACTGGGGTTGTTTTTATACTTCTGATGAATGGAGAAGCACATGTTTTACACACACACCTATAATCATATTGGTTTATCTACCAGTCTCAGATCACACATTATGTCTTTCCAGTTCAGGAAAGCACATATTTCTAACTTGTCCCAACAGACTTCAAACTCCCTAGATCTATTCTATATAATTTTTTCGAGCTATCAGCGGTTACAGGAATTCAAGCCTCCTCACTGACATGGCTTATTTCACTCTCCTTGCCTTGGACGGGCTGCAGTGAGCTCGGTCTTCTGCTGGGTCAGAGGTCATGATTTATAGCCATTTTTATCCCTCTCAGGTATTGCTCTTTCTTTGTTTCTGATGGCAATGTTTAAAAGTAGGTTTGCCTAGTCATGTACATTCAAATGCCTCTCTCCCACTCAGTATTGCCCTTTCAAACTCCCACTTTGCAGTTTGTGAAGTTAGAACGCAGGCAGCTGGTCTAGCGATCATATCCAAACTGGAAGTCATCATTTGCAAAGGATACCCTGGGAGGCTGCAGAATTCCGGGAGTAAGCAACTCAAATAGCCTCTCTCACAGAACCAGATATGGCATCTCACTTGTCACAGGTGCCAAGCCACTAAATCATGTTCAATCAATCAGCATTTGTAAAGCTCTGTGGTTATGATGTCTCAGTCACAGAGCCAGGTTTTGAGCTACTTTCTGGTCCACTAGGGAGGGTGCTGTTCGATGATGGAGTGGCAGGTCGTTCCAGGTCTTGGCGGTGATGCAGGAAAAAGAGAAACCCTTACTGCGGGGGTGGAGGGGTGCACACAGGCTAGTGTGGAGGATGTGCAGGTGTCTATCAGGTAGATGGAAGTTCAGTCGATGGTTGATGTAGGCCGGTCCTTGATTGTGTAGAGCTTTGTAGGCGTGCGTGAGGATCTTAAACTGGCATCTCTTCTGGATGGGGAGCCTGAGGAGGATTCTGAGGTGAGGGGTGATGTGGGTCTGTGTGTGGACGTCCAGGATGAGTCTGGCTGCGTTATTCTGTATGGTCTCGAGTCTGCTGAGCAGCTGGGTGGAGATACTGAGGTAGAGAGCATTGCCGTAGTCTAGGAGGCTGGTGATGAGGGTCTGAGTGACAGTTTTCCTGGTGCTTACTGGGATCCATCTGAAGATTTTGCAGAGCACGCAAAGAGTGAAGGAGCAGGAAGGGGTGACTGCTTTGATTTGTCATTTCATGGTCGGTTCGCTGTTGAGGATGATGCCTAGGTTGCATGCATGGTCAGTTGGAGTGGGTGTTGATCCGAGTTCTGCTGGCCACCAGCTTGTGTCCCATGCGGAAGTGTTCTTTCCAAAGATGAGTACTTCCGTCTTGTCGGAGTTGAGTTTAAGACAGTTGTCTCTCATTCAGTTGGCTTTGTTGGCCATGGCGTTGCAGAAATTGGTTCTGGTGGTGGAGGGGTCTTTGGTGAACGAGAGTTGATTGTCATCTACGTATGAGATTATGATGAGGCCGTGGGATATGATGGTGACTGCGAGGGGGCTCATGCAGGTATTGAACAAGGTGGGGCTGCAGGACGATCCTTGGGGTACACCACAAATTATGATTTGGGGTCAGAGGTGAAGGAAGGCAGCCGGATGCTCTAAGTGCATTCTGTGAGAAAGTAAGCAATCCACTTGAGGGCGTTTTCTTGTATGCTGATGTTGTGGAGTCTGTTGATGAGGGTGAGGTGGGAAACAGTGTTGGAATTCTGATTTGGAAGATTCGAGCAGGTGATTTTGGTCCAGGTATTCAGTGAGCTACTGGTTGGTAGCCTTCTCTGAGTACCTTGGTAGGGTAGGGGAGCAGGGAGATTGGTCGATATTTTTTGTTTGCTGGGGTCGGTGGATGTCCAGGAAGACCACTGTGGAGATAGAGGTACTGACGATGCTGCTGAGTTACGTGCTGATTGGGTTGGTTCAGAAGTTGAAGAGACGGTGGGGGCAGGGGTCAGTGGGTCCCCTGGAGTGGAAGGATGACATGATGGCTTAGCTAGACTACGTGGTGAGCAGAGACCAGGTGGTGATCGTTTGGCTGGTGTGTGTTGGTTGGTTGAGGCTGTTGAGGTTGAGTGAGGGCAGTGGGTTAGGATCGCAGTTGTTGTAGATGGTGGCGATGTTGCTGTGGAAGTAGTCCGAGAGATTGTCGCAGAGTTCTTGGTTGGGGTGGAAGGTGTTCTCTGTGGCTGCTGGATTGGAGAATTCCCTGACTATGTTGAAGAGTTATTTAGTGTGGTTGGCTGCTGTATCAATGCAGGCTGTGAATGCTGATCTCTTGGCTTCCTTGACGCGCAGATGGTGGCTGCTTCGTGACCGGCTGTAGGAGGGGTTTTTTGTGTCACGCTATCGTTTCTCGAGGTGGTAGCAGTTGCGCTTGGTGGTTCTGAGCTCTGAGGTATACCAGCAGGATTATTTTGAGGTTTGATTGTCTATTGCAAGTTTCATAGGTGTGACTCTATTGGTGCATTTGGTGATCCATTCGGAGAAATTTAGGGCAGCCTGGTCGGGGTCTGATGAGGCTTCAGGTTGGTTGGTGTCTCAGTTACCTTGCTCCAGCTGTGATAAGCGGAGCTGTGGTACTTGGTGATGGTGTGCTGAGCGGAGATGGTGAAGTTAATAATTGTGTGGTTGGTCCAGGTGAGTTCTGTGCTGTGGCTAAATTTGATTCTGTCACATGAAGTTGAGTGTGTGACCAGCTCTGTGCATGGGTTCGGTGACCAGTTGGGTGAGGACGTTGCTGTTCATGTTCTCCAGGAGGGAGGTGGAGTTGGCATTGTTGGGGTCGCCCAGGTGGAAACGGAGGCCGCCGAGTAGGACGTAGTGGTTAGAGTCGATGGGTAGGGGGTGATGATGTTGGAGATGGTGTTGCAGAAAACTGGTAGGGGTCCCGGCGGTCAGTATACGAGAGTGCCTCTGATGGTGGACTTGGAGTCAGCCTGAAGTTGGAGGTTGAGGTGTTCCGCGAGCGGTGTGGGATCATCATTTGGCTACGCAACGGGTGGTTTCCTTGAAGATGATGGCGATGTCATTGCCATGTTTGTTGGTGCGATCACTATGTATCATCTTATACCCTTTGGGCTTATGATGGCGATGCTGGGGTTCGAGGAGGGGTCGAGACATCTTTCGGTGATGAAGGCAACATCAGGAGCGAGTGTGGAGATGAAGTCCAGATTGCAGTAGCGTGTATGCAGAAAGATCTGGCATTGAGCAGGATGAATTGGAGCTGTTCCTGGTTGTTTGAGATCTTCTGGGCAGAGGCAGCATGGAATCTGGTGCGTGGTGGTGGTCCTGTGTTGCAGGAGAAGCAGCAATGACCGCAGGTAAAAGATCCTTTTGTTGATCGTGGGGTGGCAGTGCAGCAGCTGTTGCTTCAGTGTCCAGGGCCAGGAGCTCCTTGGCGGTGTAGCGGCGGTTGGTGGGAGGGTCAGGAGTCTTGGTGATGGTTGCGGTCCAGGCGCAGATGGGCTAACCTTTGGCATGGCCGTGCTGAGGTCTCCATTAACCGCATGCGCGCTAGCGGTTTTCCCGCTGTGCGCTGCGTTTTTCAAAAAGCCGTGTTACATGACGAGAGCTCGTTATCAGCGTACGAGCGCCCTAACTCATGACGAGCTGAGCTCGTCATGAGCACGGAAGGGGTTAAGTAGGTTCTGGGAGGCAAGGCAGGCGCTGGGTGGTGGGAAGTAGGAGGCAGGAGTGAGCAGAGGAAACGCGGGAGGCGGGGAAACAGTGAGGAATGAGCAAGAAAGAAAGAAAAATTTGCAAAATAAACCACCAAATTGAGCAGTTACAAATTCACAACAGTTTACCCGCATGGGCAGAAGTAATGCTTGCTAACAGGAATATGAGGCTGACTGTGCACATGCGCTGTGAGAACGGAGAACATGTGTCAGGCAGATACTAAAGGGCAGATAGGCGTTGAGCAAACGGGAGGTAACAGGTGAATGATCAGCAGGTAGAGTCAAAAGACCTGCTTGCAAGGGCATGGAGAGATGGCACAGGAGCTTCTTAAGGGAGTCGCGCCGTAGCTTCCATTAAGTATGTCTTTTGAGGGGCCGGGACAATTGGAGGCGAGAAGCAGAAGGCAAGAGCGGGAGAGGAAATGGCAAGAGGCGGGAAACAATGAGGAATGAGCGTGAAAGAAAGAAAATGTGCAACATAAACAACAAATTGAGTAGTTATAAAACACACAATAGTTAGAGAGGTTACTGGCAATGGGCAGAAGTAATGCTGCCGGCTAACAGAATATGAGGCTGACTGTGCACAGGAACTGGAGGAGCAGGCAGACACTACAAGGCTGATAGGCAGCAGTGAGCAAAGGGGAGGGAAAAGGCGAATGATCAACAGGCAGAGTAAAGAGACTTGCTTGTCTGGGCACAGGACCAGGATGTTTGACATCTTTAGCCACTTCTCAGCATTGCTTTTTAGCCAACATCATTTTGCACACAGGGCAATTAAACTGAAGCTTGGAAAGTGAAACTACGAATCCCAAAATGCAATATAATGTATGTTAAAAAAGTCATTACTCAAATAAGGTGTCACACATGATAAAGGTATATTTGGAAACAAAACTTTTACTAACTGACACCCTTTCAAAATAAATGGAGCAGGAACACTAAATATGCACGAGTCACAATGAGTGGCGGAGTGAGAGAAAGGAAAAAAGTGGTGTAGGAGGAAGAAGGAGGGCCATATGGAGGGGGTCAGGAAAGGGCCTGGAAGGAGGAAGGGGTGAGCGACAAAGGATTGTGGGAGAGCTCAGCAAAAGAAAGGGAGGAGGTGTAGAAGTTAGAGGGAGTGCCTGGTGTATGTCTGTGTGTGCAGGCGACTCAGGCAGCTCAGGATGGGGGGAGGCGGTCTCTCTCTTCCACTTTCGTGCCCCACTGACAGAGACAGTCGCAGGCATCGTTGGCTGATGCTAGTTTTACTAAGGGCCTATGGCACACAGAAAAAAGCTTCCCATCCACAGTAAGTACGTTTGAATGAATTGCCTGTTTACTAGCCACTTGGTAAGCAGGCAAGTTCTCAGTAGCTGCCTGATGTGTATTCCAGCAGCATCCGTGGTTCTCGGTGTGCAAGCCCCCTCTCACCCCCAGTCACTCACCACCTGCCCCCTTCCTCATGCCCCCCAAGGGAGGCCCTCAAGCATCACATGTCAAGTTTTGTGTTATGCTTTTGGTTTGTATTCGCATAATGCACTACTGCATGTTGTAGACCAGTGAATAACGCAACCTTCAAGATCGTTTTATCCAGTGCGTAAGAATTTGGCCTGATCCATCAAATTATGCAAAACAAATTACATAATGTAAAAAATAAAAGGCATGAGATTGGGTGAGGCAGTTTTGGACAATGCTTTGTTGCGTGGTTGTGGTTTAGCAAGGCCTCTGTGGTGTTACAAAGCCACCGGGCCTGTTTCCCTTCAAGGGCATATCTCTTGTATACAGAACCCGGAGCGGTGGGTGAAATCGTGGCCTGTATTATCGTGCCACAAACGGTCTTGGGCGGGGAGAGGGTGAGTGGTGGGGACAGTTGTGCATGCGGAACTCTCCAGAAGCAGCAATGCTATACACAGGTGACACTTCTCTAGTGTGATCTATTCTGAACCGGAGCTCAGCTAGACACGTGTGCTACCGGCTGTTCACAGACACTGGGCAGTCATGACATCTCTCTCGAACCTCACAAGCGTCTTTTTAACATGCTCTCCACAAACATGGATTTCACTGATAAGACTAGAATAACAAGTCTCTGTATTTCTTGCCCTTATTGTTTTGTTATGCATTCTTTTACTGCTCTCTTAGAAAAAAATCTCCATTTTATTTGCTTTGAAACAAATGCTGCAGAGTGTTGTGCAATGCTGATTGTTCATGTGACATAAATTACCCCTAACCTCCAGTACCGATTGCAGCAGCAGGCAAGCCATTTGTGGCGCGGCCCTCTCTCTCTGTGAGGATCTATAAAACAGCTATTTTACTGATGCACTATTATTGTTAACATTTTATTTACATGCGAGCGAGAACAGAACCTGCAAGCAATTTAAATTTTTTCAGAATGGACTTGGGCTGTCTGTCATTTCCTTCACCAAGTTTACTGGTCTCAGCCCTGAGTGCATTCCATGCCTCCAGCAATTTTAGGCAACAATAAAAATGTCACAATAACGCTGGTGATTATTGATTAATGTTCTTCCTGGATTGAGATCAAAGTTTTGTCTAGTGTAAGTTTTGACTTAGCGTAAGGTAGCGAGGAGGGATAATATATGCCTGCTTCAAAGAACGTGTAACATGCAGATCTCAGTGCATATAATGTAAATAACTCAGTGGGTTACTGCTTTTGTCAGAGATACTCTTTTGCAGTGGCGGACGGTGACATTTGAAAGTGGTGAGGCGTAAAGTGATTGTCATACTGCACTGTAGCGAGCGAGTGTAGCGAGCGAGCCCAAACAACCTAAGGGAGTGTTCAGGGGGTTCTCCCCCGAGAAAATTTTGAAAAAAGAGTGGAAAAATTGTGCATTTTCAAGCAAATTTGAGAAAGCAGGAAGGTTAATAAAGCAATTTTGGAAGTGCAGTTATTACATTAATAAAAAATGAGGTAATGGTTCAGGTTGTCAGGCTTTACCAGATGCTGAAAATAAAAATATAACAATTTATTTTTGTAACATTAGGGTAATCAAACAAAGACTGGGGGGGGGACATAATGCTCCAATTTTTACCTTGCAGTTTGCATGCAGCTCTTAGATGACAGTTAATAGCTCACTGTTGTATGTTAAGATTTTAACTTACAAACTGCAAGTAACAAAAGGATTTCTCTGACAAAAGCAGTGACTCAATGACCTATTTACATCATGTGCATTTCGTGATCTGCATCAGGTTCATGTTCTTCGCAGCAGGCACATTAACCTTCTGCACTACCTTTCCATGAGTCAAAACTTCCACTAGACAAAACTCTGATCTCTCTCTAGGAAAAACATTAACCATCAGCGTTATCGTGACATTTTTATTGTCTCTCGTCAGGCCACAACTGAAACCCAACGCACCATCCAACCAAGTGTAATTGCTGACACCAACTCTCAACATGTAACATTTCAGACACCACCCCTCCATATATAAAACCTGACACCAACAGTCCACATGTGATTCTTGTGATTCTGATTCTTAACTCTACATATGTGAGATCCTTGACACCATCCTTCACATATGAAATAAACCTTCTGGTTTCCACAGGTGCTTCTAGACACCCACACAGAATATGCCAGGCCCCTTCTACAGACAGCAAACCCTGTCTGCAGACCCCATGCACCTGTACACCTCCCAGCCCGCACACACTGTATTACCCAAGCCCCTTATGCTGACACACTCTTGTTGCCCAGTCTCCAATGCCATTCAACACGTATGGTCTTTCGATACCAGCCAGCATACAATGTGGCACAAAAGCAAGTGTTTTTATATAGGAACGTGTGCAATAAAAAAATGAGGCCTAAAATGTGCACAGTTAGGCTAACACAGTAAAACCACAATGGGCAGGAAACACACGACATTGCGATGCGTTCCATCAAGGATGAACTTTCATTCAGGAAAGCCCTCAAGACCTGTTTATTTGCATCCTGCTAGTTCCAGCATTTGGGCACTTTAGTATGGACTCCTAGCGTCGGGACACTCCTTGGAGGAGCTGTGCGCTATACAAATTCATTCATTCATTCATTCCTTCACTAGGGACGAACTGTAGCGGGACAGCACTCTGTTCAGTAGTTCTACGGAGCATTAAAATCCAATGTGATATCTGCCAGAGGAAAACTGCATTTAGTAAACACTGTCTGAAACCTCTCGGAGTCAATTGCTGGCTCACCATTTTGTGTCAATATATGCATGGAACACAAGAGAATGCTATCCCTCCACTCTCTGCCTAAATGACCACCCAGTTTAGAAATCCTACAATAATTAGATAATTCACCCATCTATAATCTTTCAGACAGGATGCTCACAGTAGCTGAAAGATCTGTTCTAACTAAGGGACTAAATTTCGTGCCATCCAGACCTACAGATTTCGTTAAAATGAAACTGGAAACACTAGAATTCTGCCGAAAGATCCGTCTCAAAACATTTTTTCTTGATACAATTGAAAAATCTCATGAGGAAACGACAGGCCTAAAAAGAAAATCAACCTTTTGCCCGAAAGGACCTAAAATCCCTAAAGAGGTGACTACCTTTGAAAGAACTGTTTTGTCCGGAATATCGTCAATTGAAAAGAAAAAAACATTTGTGAAGTACAATTTATCCAAAGCCGAGAAAGAAGCTTTGTTGACTGTAAAAAATGATAGTACTATTGTAGTGAAGCAAGCGGACAAAGGCGGAGCCGTTGTCATTTGGGATATTAACAAATATAAACAAGAAGTACACCGCCAACTCGATGACCAGAACTGCTATAGGCGGATTGGAAAAGATCCGACACTAGAAATAAAAAAACAACTGTTTGGTGTGATTCAGAGAGGATTTGATGATGGATTCGTGGGACCTAAAGAACTGCTGTTCTTACAAAATAAAAATCCTAGAACACCAGTGTTCTATGTGCTCCCAAAACTGCACAAGGATGAAAACAACCCCCCAGGCCGCCCAATAATCTCTGGCTGTGACTCACTCTTCGAACCTATAGCAAAATATATTGATTTATTTTTGAAACCTTTTATTCAGACTATTCCTGCTCACTTGCAAGACACAACTGCATTTCTGAATCGGATATCTACCATCAGTTTCGATCAGAATAAACAGCTCCTTGTTACACTGGATGTGGTGTCTTTATACACCCAAATACCGCAAGAACAAGCATTGGAAACACTGACGGTATTTTTGGAGAAAAGAGAAAGACCAGTAAGAGTGCCCACTGATTTTATTCTGGACCTGGCCCGCTTTGCATTACAAAAAAACTTTTTTACATTTGATTCAGAGTTTTTTTACCAGACAAAAGGGGTGGCGATGGGTTGCCCCTTTGCCCCAGAGCTAGCCATTATGTTCATGGGACTCTTTGAAGACAAATTCATATACAACGACAACCCTTTTGGTAACCGCATCTCCAACTATATGCGTTATATAGATGACGTGTTCCTGATTTGGACAGGGGGACACGAGGACTTGAACCAATTCGTCTGCTGGCTAAACTCGAGAACAGGTGACATCAAGTTCTCCATGACAGCATCCTAAGAATCTATCACTTTTCTGGACGTGAAAGTGGATCCAAACGGAGAAGGACTAAGCACAACTTTATTCAGAAAGGCCTCAGATAGGAACAAATCTTTGCATTTTAATAGTAATCATCCACGCAGTCTCAGACAAAACCTACCCTATGGACAATTCCTAAGGATCCGTCGTAATTGTTCGGAGAAGGAAGAGTACTTCAAACATGCTGACCACCTAAAAAATCGTCTTATTCAAAGAGGGTACCCCAAAAAACTACTCAAAAACTCCCTCAAACGAGCCTGGTGGACTCCACGTGAGACTTTACTGGAGAAAAAAACTAAACAGGACTTGAAAAGGATGGTGTGCGTAACTACTTTTTGTCCGGCTGCCAATCAACATAAAAAACTTATAATGTCCAATTGGCATTTACTCAAAAACCTCCATGAGGATTTTGCTGCACCTCCGCTCTTTGCATACAAAAAAGAGAAGAGCGTAGCCAACCATGTAGTAAGGGCGGCTCTACCAATTTTGAAAGCTCCAACACTACAAAGTTTATTTGGCTTCCCTCCACCAAAAGGGCACCACAAATGTGGAACATGCACCTGTTGCAATGAAACCATCGAAGACTCTGTGTTTACTTTTGAAGATGTCTCTTGGAAACACGACGTTTTTACAAATTGTAAAACTAAAAATGTAGTTTATGCTATCATCTGCCCTTGCCCTTTAATATACATAGGGAAGACGACACAAGAAGTGAGGAATCGAATAACGCAGCATAAATCGCGAATCAACAGAGGAGTTGAGAATGCCCCACTAGTTAATCATTGGTCAAAATACAAACACGTAAAAGGCGATTTAAAATGGACAGTGCTTTCCAAAATCGAAAAAGACCCAAGAGGCGGTGATTTGGAAGCGAAATTGGCCCAACGTGAAGCAATGTTAATTATGAAGTTTAACACAGCTATTAGGGGGTTAAATGAGATCTCAGAAATGTACAAACCAACTGTGTAAGTGGTCTGAATTTGCGTGATGCACTGGGCGTGAGAATGTAACAAAATCCAGTCCGGGTTTTGCATCGGCTACACTGCATAATGGTAAAGCTATCAAAACTACAAGTCCCATGAGCACTGGGACTCCACTCGACAATCAGGAAGTAATGTTCCCAGAGGCACGATCAGTTTGAATGAGCCACTCGACCAAACCGGAGCGAAGGACGAACCTTGCATTTCGAGCGGTATGTTTTGACATGCAGCAAGCTTTTAACGCGCTAAGCCTGACACTCCGCAAGCGTTCCACGCGCTAAGCCCCTTCTCCAAACGGCCAGCTTGAGACTGTCCCTCGCATGTCTTGACATACAACGCACTAAGCCTGACACTCCACAAGCGTTTGACAAGCCCTTATTTTCAAAACGGCCAGCATGTGAAACTGTCCCTCGCATGTTTTTCAGCTAAGGAGCGAACGCTCATCAGAAAAGTAGAGATGTCGGCGAGTCAGAAGCCGGTTCAGCAGCAGGTAAGCATGACGCGACCTGGTTAGGACTTACAGAACGAATGTGGGTTTGAATACACGACTAAAATTAGTATATGTCTGTCTTTGTCGTTTCACAGTCCCCGTGAAATTTTTCCTTTGTGGGATACAAGTTTAAATCTGAAATTTGGATATCTACATCCACACGATTGAGTCTGAGCTATTGACAGCCATCCTACGGTAGGGGCAGCTAAGGTTTCTCTGGAGTTGGTCTCTTATTTCTTCCTGTAGTAAACAATCCTAAGCAAGCTTTTGTCATTCTTTCAGAACCCATCCGGTCCTGAGGAGAACCCCGATTACACACAGGGGTTCGAAACGCGTCGACCAGCCTTGTCCCGTATTGTGGTGTATTATTGATTTTGGAAACCAGTCCTTTTATTCGATATAAGACATTCTTTGAGTAATCTGTGAATTAGACAGACTCTTTAAAGTGACAATTACGAAAGGATTCTTTTTCATTTACTTGTTACCAATACGTTGACATATTGTTGTTTTTTTGCTATTTGTATGAATGCATTTTGTATGATTGTTTGGCCAAGTGTGTATGTAACGTTTAAAATGTTTGTTGTAAATTACATCTATGCTTGTATATATTGTATATAAATTCTTTGTATTCCCATGCACTCAAAATTTGGTGCCTAAAAAAAGTAAAAATTCAATGAAAAGAGAATAAATCTCACACAATGCTACATTACGAGCGGGCTGTTTTTGTTTGATTCATTACAGCCATTGTGGATAATTGTCATCTGCAAGTTAGTTTCTCAGCATTGGCCTTTGTTTTGTTATATATATTTGGTTGGACTCAGCCTTGCTGGGGTAGGAGTCAAGACCCTTTTTTGATTCTTTGATCACCCAGAGCGCCTGGCTTATCTCCCTCCACGGCCTGTGTGCTCCTGGCTGTGGGAATGGGAAACCTGACCTGAAGAGGTGTGGCTGCTTCATGCGCCCTGGATACCTGGGGGCACTGCAGATTCTTGCTTTCTTATTTTCCTCGTTTGAGGCGAATACACACAATTTTCTCCCCTGCCCACCCCCTCTTAAAAATGCCAGAAGCCTAAGGAAGGAATTTACTATGAGTGTTTCTTCTCATGTCTGGAGCAAGGGCTCAAATATAATCAAACCCCGGGGGAAATCAGGTCGTGCATCACCCTGGATAGGAGACCTGAAGCCCGCTCTCTTGCCGGATAGGCACAGAGCTAGACTGGAGGTGGATTCCAGAACTACCCTGACAATTCACCTCATACGGCCACCACTGAACCATGACTCAGAGTCTCTCACGCCTCGTCAGTGGTAGTAAGCACTTTATAAACACAATTACTCAACCGTTTTGTAATTTTTTACAGACACTGAGCCACATCTCTCGGCAAGATTTGGATCGAGTGGGGCCTGGTACTGGGCAGCGCACGAGGCTGTGAGGCGCCTCTATGGGGCCGAGGTGACATCCTTAGGGGTTTTAGTCTTTCCAGGTCTGCTGTCACTCATCGCTGGCCCTTTACTTTGACATCAATATCCTATTATTCAGCTTCTACATTGTGAGTACATTGTCTCCCAGAGTGTAGTTCTGACTTTCTTTGCAAACGCCTTTAGAATCTAATTTTCACTTTCTTGACTCTATCTGTGTTTCCCTTGGTTTCTGTTTTTGAGTTCTCTCACTCACTTTCGATCGCTCACTCTCTTTCTACATTCTCTCTCTTAAGTTTTTCTCCTCTGTTCGCCGTTTCTTCTCTTTCGCTTTCTCTGTTATCTTTCCTTCTTTGTCTCTCATGTTTTATCATCGTCCTCTCACTAGTTTAAAAAATGTGTCATAATTGAAGAATCGTACAAGCAAAAAATACATGCGAGGGTGGCTCTGAGAGTCTGAGGTTGCGGTTCACTACCATTCGATGCCAAACGCATTGTTGCTATAAAATTAAGGCAATCAAAAAAGTTAACGTTTCCCCAAATGCAGGCCATAAACTAAAGTGCAGTGTTCGTGACACACAGAGCCCATTGAACGTGCCAGCCACAGCCGCTCCCTCCTATTAGCATCCGGCGATCGCCGACCTTCCTTCAACAACGCTGTCTGTCACTACACATAGGGTATGTCATTTACTATTCACCCTCAAAGCTGCAATGACATTTTTTCGGCCTGGGTATAGTGGTAACCGTTTTGTGTTCTTATTTGTAGCAACAAATGTAGGCACGCACGGAGCAAAAGGGTGATTGGTGAGCAAGACGTGTGGGGTGATGGGACTGCAGAAAAGGACAGGAGGGGTAAGTGTTTGTTAAGGGAAGGGGAAAATCGTGAGCAGAAGTGAGATTACCTGGATACATATTACCTGTTGTTGTACTGGGGGAAGGAAGGATGCTGAAGGGCTGAAATGTAAGAAGGAAAGGAGGTGTGCGTGCTGTGTGGGTGTTATGAAGTGTCAAAGTCTCAGGCTTAGGGACAACATAATGTTTCAGGAGGGCCTTCGGTACCTACCTACATGTCTCGGACTCAGAGTCACGTCGCACGACACGAGCCACCCAACACGAGCAGTAGTAGTCAAGACACCGCACACACCACGAGGTCTGTGTGTGGTACGTGCAGTGAGTGTCGTGTGGCGGTGCTGTGACGTGACTGCTACGATGAGACGTACGTAGGTAGGAACGAAATATGGCCATCCAATCATACTGCATGGCGTCACAATGCTGCCACAGTGATTGGCCAGAAAAGTGCGGCTGCGGCAATGCCACCACCCAAGCGGGCACCCAAGCCAATACTCAGTTATTCCTGGACCTGCCCTCAGGCTAGCGGTGTCTCAGCCAATCCTGGCACTGCTTGCAGCGCCAGGATTGGCTAAGAGCAGGGTGAGTCACCTTCCATTATGAGATCCGGGGGCTGCTGTATGAAGCACCCTTGGGTCCCTCCCTCACCAGTTGCTCTGCGGGAAGGTGGTGTGCTGCGCATGTTCGGGCTGGTCATAAAAATGACCAGCCCAAAAACGGACATGCGCACTAGTGGTGACACGCTGAGTGAGTCTGACTGTCACTCAAGCTGCCGCAGCCCCACCCCCTCGGCCGTCCGCGCCTGACTGCTTGCCTCGAGTCGGGCGTCAATCACAAGACTTTGTTATTTGAATTTATTTACTGAAGGAAGTTGGTGGTGGTGACGGTCGGTGGGGCAACGCCCCCAATGGACGCACCGCCACTGCCCTTTTGTTGCTTGCAGTTTATACGTTCAAATCCTAATATAGAACAGTGAGGTATTAACTATTATCAAAGAGCTGCATGTAAAGTGCAAGGTATAGTTTACAGCATTATGATTTCTCCCCAGTCTTTAATTATCCTAATGTTGCAAAAAGGGTTCATTTGCATAGAAATCAGTTCCTATTATTAATGGCGTTACATTTTAAATTCTGAGTTTGTGCTTTTCCTGACCAAGCACTCTTAAAATATACTGCCTACCAGTATGGATGACATGTGAAATCTACATTTTGTAGTCGGATAGGACACTTTCCCCGCATTTTTTTTACTTCGCATGGCTTTACCCCGCATTTTTTACTCAGCAATAACGTTTACAACGCAGGGCTTCACAACGCAATTCATTACAACGCATTCCCCATTCCAACGCAATTACTATTCTAACTCCAGGGGGGGCGTAATTTGGGTAATGCGTTGTAACAGTTTTGCGATGTAAAACCCTGCGTTGTAAATGTTATTGCATACTAGAAAATGTGGGGTAAAGCCATGCGGAGTAAAAATGCAGGGTAAACAACGTTTTCCCTTGTAGTCCTCGGTCTTATGTAACATTTCCTATACACTGATTTACACATGAATGATTGATTGTCTCTGTTTAATGTGTGTGAAATGTAAAGTGCTCTGACACTTCACTGGTATGAGTGGGGCTATAAAATTCATTAAATGCAACCGAGAGAGAGTGGCTATGGAGACTTTAGGGGCACTTTTAAAGTGTGACAGTGAGAGTTTCCATAGTGGATGGTATCATTTTGTGCACCAACAAACACCGTTGCATTGGTTACCATCAGCACTAAAGCCAGCCCTGTTACTATCTTTATGGCCTGACTCATGCTCGCATGCAGCCTACATAATAAACACACTGGTTTCCTGAAAGCAGGCTCTTTCAAATGCAAGCAGTAACATTCAAGCCATTTGTCAGGACATGAACTAACAACATAGGGCCTGCCTGGGGACAGATTCATTTGATGGAACCAACATGTTACGTCGGGCTATACTCTGTTCTAGTGCTGGTGAAACAATTTTCAGAATAGGAGTGCTGTCTTCAATGTTGCTTGTCTGACTGAAGTCTCAGGGAATTTTGAAAAATACAAGGGTAGCAAGTAGCAGTGCACAAAGAACAAGAGTTGCAATATATCATATGAAATCTCTTTATTGATGTCATAACTACACTTTCACAATTCCTTTATCAACTTTCTTCCTTTCTCAAATTTGCTTGAAAATGCACTATTTGCCTACTCTCTTTTTCAAAAATGTTCGCGGAGAAGAATCCCCTGGGACCTCACTGTTAAGATATATTCCAAAACGAAGTGTAGATTTGACTATACTTTATAGTAACAAAATCAGACAGATACATGAATGCAGCGTCTTCATGGCTTCTCCGTCTCTCTCTAACTGCCACCCTCGGAGCTCTGCCCCCATTATTCTACACACACGCAATCTACCCATAGCATTCCACTTACCTAATACAGTTCTGCACTGAAAGTCACTATGATAGACGTAACAGCCCGTTATGGCATTCAGGTTCACTCACTCGCCACAGGGCACTCATCCCAAACCTTTACGCTGTACCACTTTAAAATGGCACCAACCGCCACTGGTAATGGAAGGAGCGCCAAGGCAGTGAACAATGAAAAAGTGAGACTGGGTGGCAACAGGGAAGGCTCCCGGGTTCAACTTATGAATACTATGTGGTTCACAGGATCAGGTCTGATAGACCACTATCCACACCTGATTGATGGTTTCAGGCTGTTGCAGTTCTTTCAAGCCCTCTTTTTAGGTCTCGCATATGCGTTGCAGCGCAACACGCTGCCATCGCTCTGTCTGTCTCCTAGGAGATTCTGAACAGGAGCAAGCAGCTGCCCAAACCCCACCCCCAGGCCAGCAGACCATTGGCTATTCAGCTACCAGGCAAGTCTGAGCCCTCCTCTCACACCTGCCCTGGCCCCTGAAGGCCTTGCTGGGTGCACCCCAAATCATTCTCCTCCATCTTGTGAGTTGCAGCCCACATGTGCCCCAGATTGCTTTGAGCAGAGTCCAGGAAGTGGTAAGGAGACAGACTAGTGCTGTCTCTTCCCAAGACAAAAAGTTGTTTAAAAAACGATTTTCACTTTCTGTGTTTACTGTCTATGCCTGTGGTTGTTACAGTTAAAAATTGTAGTTTTATCCTGCCTGTAATTGCATATTTTATCACCTGTGTTGTGTTTTAAATGTGTGGTTTTCCATGCCCATGATTGCCTTCATTTAGTGTGTTGAATTGTGGGATTTGCAGTCCAACCTCTGTAGTCTGTCCCTCTAATTCCTTGGTGACAAATCTGTTTTCCCTCCAAATTTCTCCTTTGCTCTGTGCTGCTTAGGCCTGTGTGCTCAAACAGTGCACCCCCGCCACCATTTTGTGTTCACAAGCCAGTGAGGCCAGCCCCCCTGCCCCCCCCCCCTAGCTACATGGATTTTCTACATCAGAGGGTGCTTCTGTGAGCTGTATTTACTGGGGCCTGTGCACTTCGTTTTTTGGCCAGCAGGGGGAGTAAAGCTTTATTCAAACAGTATTGTTAGATTTCGAGTTAGTGAAGCCTTTACCTGCTGAAGTCCGAAGTTGTGGATTGAGCCTGTCTGTCTCCTAGGAGATTCTGAACAGGAGCAAGCAGCTGCCCAAACCCCACCCCCAGGCCAGCAGACCATTGGCTATTCAGCTACCAGGCAAGTCTGAGCCCTCCTCTCACACCTACCCTGGCCCCTGAAGGCCTTGCTGGGTGCACCCCAAATCATTCTCCTCCATCTTGTGAGTTGCAGCCCACATGTGCCCCAGATTGCTTTGAGCAGAGTCCAGGAAGTGGTAAGGAGACAGACTAGTGCTGTCTCTTCCCAAGACAAAAAGTTGTTTAAAAAACGATTTTCACTTTCTGTGTTTACTGTCTATGCCTGTGGTTGTTACAGTTAACAATTGTAGTTTTATCCTGCCTGTAATTGCATATTTTATCACCTGTGTTGTGTTTTAAATGTGTGGTTTTCCATGCCCATGATTGCCTTCATTTAGTGTGTTGAATTGTGGGATTTGCAGTCCAACCTCTGTAGTTTGTCCCTCTAATTCCTTGGTGACAAATCTGTTTTCCCTCCAAATTTCTCCTTTGCTCTGTGCTGCTTAGGCCTGTGTGCTCAAACAGTGCACCCCCGCCACCATTTTGTGTTCACAAGCCAGTGAGGCCAGCCCCCCTGCCCCCCCCCCCCGTACTACATGGATTTTCTACATCAGAGGGTGCTTCTGTGAGCTGTATTTACTGGGGCCTGTGCACTTCGTTTTTTGGCCAGCAGGGGGAGTAAAGCTTTATTCAAACAGTATTGTTAGATTTCGAGTTAGTGAAGCCTTTACCTGCTGAAGTCCAAAGTTGTGGATTGAGCCTGTCTGTCTCCTAGGAGATTCTGAACAGGAGCAAGCAGCTGCCCAAACCCCACCCCCAGGCCAGCAGACCATTGGCTATTCAGCTACCAGGCAAGTCTGAGCCCTCCTCTCACACCTGCCCTGGCCCCTGAAGGCCTTGCTGGGTGCACCCCAAATCATTCTCCTCCATCTTGTGAGTTGCAGCCCACATGTGCCCCAGATTGCTTTGAGCAGAGTCCAGGAAGTGGTAAGGAGACCGACTAGTGCTGTCTCTTCCCAAGACAAAAAGTTGTTTAAAAAACGATTTTCACTTTCTGTGTTTACTGTCTATGCCTGTGGTTGTTAAAGTTAAAAATTGTAGTTTTATCCTGCCTGTAATTGCATATTTTATCACCTGTGTTGTGTTTTAAATGTGTGGTTTTCCATGCCCATGATTGCCTTTATTTAGTGTGTTGAATTGTGGGATTTGCAGTCCAACCTCTGTAGTCTGTCCCTCTAATTCCTTGGTGACAAATCTGTTTTCCCTCCAAATTTCTCCTTTGCTCTGTGCTGCTTAGGCCTGTGTGCTCAAACAGTGCACCCCCGCCACCATTTTGTGTTCACAAGCCAGTGAGGCCAGCCCCCCTGCCCCCCCCCCCTAGCTACATGGATTTTCTACATCAGAGGGTGCTTCTGTGAGCTGTATTTACTGGGGCCTGTGCACTTCGTTTTTTGGCCAGCAGGGGGAGTAAAGCTTTATTCAAACAGTATTGTTAGATTTCGAGTTAGTGAAGCCTTTACCTGCTGAAGTCCAAAGTTGTGGATTGAGCCTGTCTGTCTCCTAGGAGATTCTGAACAGGAGCAAGCAGCTTCCAACTCCCTGGCCAGCAAACCTTGTCTGAGGTTGCTGGGACCTTATATGGTGTGCTGGTGGTTGGCACATGTGTACACTGATTGGTGGTTGTATCTGGTGTTTCAATTGGGTTAGGGTTAATGTCCTCATTGGTTGGGTATTTGAGCGTTCTGACTGGTTTCTCAGTCTGTGATTCAATCATTGCAGGTTTGGGACTAGGGCTAGGGTTCGGATTTCTATAGGAAGTAGGGACTAGGGCTTCCTATGTTATTGGTTGTTGGGAGTAGGGTGGGACTAGGGCTAGGGTTAGACCTTCAATTGGAAGTAGCTATTTAGTGCTTCTAGTGTGATTGGTTGTTGGACCAGGTGTGGGACTAAGAGTAGGGTTAGGCTTGCTATTGGAAGTAGGGACTAGGGCTACCTGTACCATTGGCTGCTTGGACTTGGATTGGGACTAGTGGTAGGGCTAGGGCCTTTACTGGACGTAGAGATCAGGGTTTTTGAACTGATTGGGTGCTTGGACTAGGGTTAAGATTGGCTGCAAGGTCCTGGTCTCCTATTGGTTCTAGAAGTTAGGGCTAATGTTGTGATTGGATAATGTTAGGGCTAGGGTTCCCATTGGCTGAAGGGGTCACCTGATTACTAGGGCTACAAAAAAGGCCAGGCTTAGGGCGTCTCTGCCCGGGCGTCGAGGCTAAGGGTGGAGAGGACAAGGGTAGTTGCCTGTTTGGGCCTGTCCGAGACTGATCGGGACTAGGGACAGAAATGCTGCCCTTTTTCTCATTAAAAAAAAAAAAAACCTTCACTCTTTTATCCCTCCACTATCCTTTTTTTCTATAAAAATTAACAGACTAACATGTTCACTTCTCAAATTCCATGTTCCATATTCAACTATACTAATATACTGCCCAAATAACTGAATAACATATCTACTACTCAAATTACTTCATATTTATACTATACTAATTTTCAACACTAATCCTTTATGGGTTCCGGAGTGGCGTGCTACTCGCCAAAAAGCGCTTCAACACCCATCAGGGGTAACAAGTGCTATATGAATGCTAATCTTTCTTTTCCTTTTATCCATCCGCTATCCTTCTCACTCCAAGTAACAGACTAATATACACCACTGAAATTACCTCATATTTCATCTATCCTTCTGCTATAATTCCAAATCCAAATAACTGACTAACCTATCCACCACTTAAAATGTACTTGCATGTTTCACTATACTAATTCAACACTAATCCTCTGTGGGTCCCGGAGTAGCGTGCTACCCGCCGAAAAAGCGCTTCGACGCCTCGTCAGGGGTAGTAAGCGCTATATAAATGCAATTACAATACAATACAATACTATACTGGGGAGCTTCATTTAAGCTCCGCCCATCTTTTCGTGTGACTTCCATCTTAAATGCTGCCTTCTGATTACGTTTAGGCTTGTTTGTCCATCCTCCTCACGCCCATGTCGTCATTTGTAAACTTCTGAGGCTATTGGCCCCTTTACCCCAACTGTGTTTTCTTCCTTGTCTTCCCCCACCCCCCACTCCCGCAGTCTGTAACTATTGGCCCCCACCCCACTCCTGTTCGTGCCTTCTTTGACGCCCTCCCTCCCGTTTCCAGTGCAATAGGTGTTGCGTAAATACAACTCCTATTGCATTTGAAATGCTGGTTTGTTGTTGGATTGGCTGGGAGAATTCGTACTATTTTTTTGCGTCACGGGCTGCTCTCCTCCCTCAGCCAGGCCGGCCATTCGGCAAGCATGTATGTAGTTGGAGTGGTGTGAAGTGCAGACGGCCCTTCCGGAAAAAAAACAGCTCTCAGATAATTAAAGCATTTCGTTATTATACACAACTGTTAAATTAATAAAATTAAGCTTCCAATGTGCTTTAAGCTAAGTTATTAAGCGTAGATGTATATACGTTTATTATTTCTACATATTTTAAAATAAAACAAAGCTTCAAAGGTCGTTTGCTTTTTATAAACAGAAAAAATGTTAAACTCCTTTTTAGTAAAAAATGTTTTTTACAAATGTCTGCACACAGTAAAAAATTAAACTTAGACATGCCGGACAAAGGTAACACTCGCACTCAGCCGGATCCTGAAATTATCCCGTGCATCTCCGTCCGTCCTTTCTCTGTTTCCACTGTGTCAATAGGTGTTCGCCACATGACCCGGAGGTATTCACAGCTAGTGATCAACTTTCTTTGCTGTTTGAAGGGTGGCGGCAGCAGTTGGACGAGCGTGTGACCAACGTGTGACCAGCGGAGAGGTGAGCAGGCTGCGGGCGGACAGGTCGACGCTTTCAGTGCTGGTAGCGAGAAGGGTGGGTGTTCTTGACACCATTTTTCCAAAGCGGAGGTGTCCGGGCGATTTATTTAATAATTAACACAACACTTGTGTTAGGTGCATAAATGTGCTCCTGCGGCCTACATTTGCCCAGTAAAACGCTTTGTAGTGTGTGCCTTTAAAATTCAAATGGTGTCTTTCTTTGGGCTTCTTGCAGAAGTCAATCACACTGCCATTCACCAAGAAGAAAGCAGCACCTGATGTGCTTTCACCCGCTGTGCGCCTCTCTGCCTGTACTTGAGGCTACGCAGAGTTCACATAAATGCTCTCAACTTCTGTACCCATTGCAACATTGCCTGGCTGCCACAGGGCCCAAGTAACACCACTGCATAAACATTTTATTTTTAATATTTTGTTCATTAGCGCAGCCTGCACAACAGGCTTCTACCGAGCATATCTTTTTGTTCAGTACTCCAATTGTGTCTCGTTTGGGCTGCTTGTAAAATCGTAACACATCATGGAGACAGAAGCACCTCCACATGTGCGTCACTCACCCTTTGCCTCAGCTGGTAAAGGGCTCCTCGCGCGTTACTTTCACTGGCCTTCTTCATCCCATACTCCTGTGGGCTTGAATTGACAAACTACACATTTATTTTTTCCCCTTGGCTCTATTACTGTGTGATGTCCTCTCTACGTGGTTTGGCAGCTTACGAAGCAAGTTATAGTCTTTGTGGGAAGTTTGAGATCCGGTTGTTTATGGCAACTGATTCACGGTGTGTTCCACATATGCCACTGCAGTAAAAACCTATGAATGCATTACAATTAGCTTACAGTGTGAAGCGCATGTATCTGAGCTTGTTAAAGTGCCAATAAGTATTGTAGGCGCTACTCCACCTTACTACACTTCGCAATGCAGTACTTACATCTGAGGACATGGTAAGTGATCACTCATCACTACTTTTTATGTGGATTAAACACGAATCACAGAATATCATTTACAGTGCCAATAGTTCAAACTAGTAAATGCGAGACCATTACATTGCAAATGCTTGTTTTTCTACAGATTTATATAGCACAAACTCCACAAGATGGTATTGGAGCGCTTTACAAAAGCACCAGCTAAGTTACACAAGGACACACTCATTTAATTTTGGTAGGCACGGAAGATTAAGTGATTTGCCCAGAGTCACATGGTGTGGAGTCGACCCAGAGGCTCGAACCTTGGTTTCCCAGCTCCAAAGTCGGCAGTCTAGCCGTGAGACCACAAATTTAAACCACTACCTGTAACAAAAGGGTGAAATTCAATAGCAAGTGTCGCCCATAAACTTTGAAATGACACACCAACACACAGCTATGGCAGCTATGATGATGACAACAGCAAGAAATGGGACCCCCTCTAAGACTTTCTTTTGGCCAGGGAAGAGAGAGGACAATGTAAGCAATACTAAGAGAAGTTCCCCTACGGCCTTGTATTTTCATATTCGACATAGTTCAAACTATAATTTACAGTGACAAAATCCCTCTAGACACCACAGATAACGAAAAACTCTTTCTTTTTCATTAATTTCTTTTATTATTTTGCTTTTTTTCAGATAGGTTGCTTTCTTTTTTTCCTTTTTTGTTAAATACTTTCATCATATAAACATTAAAAAATACTGTACATAGTTCATATATCAAAAAGAGACCCAAACAATACTTTGAAAAAAGCCGTTAACCACACATACAATGACAATCGCTCACTATTCATGCATACTCAATAGTATTACCCACTCAACATACAATACATCCATACATTTCTGTGTCTGAGGTAGTCCAGATGGTTTAAGTGACTAGATACGCCAGGTCTACGCGTTTCGGTGGATTGACACCACCTTCCTCAGGACCAACAGATTTTCTCCCTTTAATTCTTGTGGGTACAGGGTATCTGCAATAATAAATATAAATACATCTATCTGTGGCCAATTTTTGAGATTTACAATCGTTTTATAATACATTTGTCCATAATTATCTACGATTGTCCAGAATGCATAATTTGCCTACCCTATGAACTCAGCTGAGAGGAAGGTACCAAACATTGACTTAATTTACAGTATCATATTAAAAAATTACTTGAGGTTTACCACAGATCATTTACACAAGATTGCGAGCTCAAAAACGAAATGTTCCAAACAAAAAGAGCTTTTATTTTACACTAATTATAGAGTAGCCTAATGGGAGATTTAGCAAATCATGAGAATAATATGGCATAAGCGTTTACCTATATCGTCTGGGAATCGATATCAATCAGGGATACAGGTGTGGCTTGAAGACATCAATTAAGTCGATGGATAGAAAATAATTTATATCCTAGAAGACATGTTTTTTTTTTTTTTATGAAACCCTTTTGGCTACGGACGGACTTCTTAGAACTGGAATCTAAGTGTTAGAGCGGTATATGCAATGAAGGCTTGCTTAGAATGTTGAGTTTGCAGCTACGAGTAATAAAGGCGTCTAATACTAAACTCCGTGTGTGGTAGGTACCCAGCACTACTAACCGGCATAAACAGGCGAATAAAAGAGATCTCTTCTCCCTCTCCTCACCCACCGATTTTCCCACCTTCCTATTTTATTTTTTATTTTTTTCAAAACAATTTTTATTATTTTCCATTAGGGTGTCAAGACATTGCATAGACGGCACTACTCTCCGTACACCAGAGACATAGTGTGCATAAAATATTCATCATCATCAAGCAGTATAAGCAGTATTCAATAGGAACACCCACTGCCAACTCCCTGCCCCCCCAACTCCCATCCCTGCAGACTCCCGCCCGGATCCCACCCACAACCCCTCACAGTGTCAACATAGTCCGAAAACTAAGAACGATTCATTACTCATGTCCGTGCGTAGATCCGTTCACCCCAGGTCCACAAGAAAATGTCCTGCATCAGCATCCTGACACGCTGGCGGTTCCAGCCACAGCCCTCTATATTCTGCCCATCTTTTCCAAATCTTAAAATGCTTTTGGGGGCAGCCCCTGGCGACAAATACCGGACGCTCTAGTCCCATACAGAAGTCCAATCCCTTTTTCCACACCCCTAGCAGGGGAGCCCTCGGATCCTTCCAGGCCCGGGCGATATCACGTTTGGCCACCGTAAGCCCCAAAAGTAATAAGTGGCGTTTGTAGATGTTGCCTCCCACCTGTTCCATAACATGCAAAAGGCCCAGTTGTGGGGAGCGGGGGAGGTCCCATCCCAGCACCTCAGACAGGCAGTCCCAGACACCAGTCCAAAATCTCACCAGTTTATCACACGCCCACACCGTATGTACAAAGGTTCCAATCTCACGGCCACACCGCAGACAATCCGGGGAGGCTATCAGGCCCGCCCTCCACAGTCTATCTCTAGTATAGTAGGCTCTGTGTAAATATTTAAACTGAATAAAGCGCAGACGGACCGCTATCGCAGCCCCCCTCGGGGCTTCCAGGGCTTCCCTCCAGTCCTCCTCTTCCAGGGCTCCTATATCTCTCTCCCAAACAGACCTCAGGGTATCCAGGGAAGAAGAGCAATGCGTGACCAATGTTTGATATATACTGGAGATTTTTTTCGTGGCTATCTCACCCATAAAGACCTTAGCCTCTAGCGGGCTAAACTCAGGCAACGAGTCCAGACCAACCAGGGACGGGGACAAGGCATGCCGGAGCTGTAGATAGCGAAAGAACTGGGTTGATGGCATGTCGTATTCCTCTCGCAGGGCTTGGAACGTCTTAAGAGTTGTGTTTTTCATTACATGGCCTAGGGCCGATATACCTATTGCGTCCCAGCCACTAAAACCCCTCAGGGATGCCAACGCCGGCAGCCGCCCATTGTGCCATAGAGGAGTTTCTCTCGTAAGTCTGTTCCACCACCCCATGCGACGCAGGGTCCCACGCCAAACCTGAAATACCACCTGGGTGACCTCCGGGAGCCTCCTCCGCGCCGCTGCCGAATACAGAATGGTGTGCAACGTTGCTGGGTCCATCAAAAACCTCTCAAGGGCATAGGCCGGATCACTCCGATCACCATACCACCATTCGTTGAGTATCAATAGGTGGGACGCTTGGTAGTAGGACAGAATGTCCGAAGTGGCGAGCCCCCCGCAGTAAGTGGAAAGAAAGCATGTGCGGAGTGCTACTCTCGCTGCTCCACCCGCCCAAAGGAACTGGCTCAGCGCTGAATTCACCCGCCGAAACCATTGCAGTGGGATAGGGTACGGATGGTTCTGTAACTGGTATAGTAGGCGCGGGAGAGCCACCATTTTAAAAATGGCAGAGCGGCCGTAAATATTCAAGGGCATTCTGGACCAAGTCGTCATGTCCGAGCGCACTCGGTCCCACACAGGCAGTGCATTGCGAGCCCACGAGACCCCTGGGATGTCTGTGAGGAAGACCCCCAAGTATGTAATGCCTCCAGCAGCCTCCTGCAAGACGTCTGCCCAGGGCCCTAGGCTACTGCGATCTCCCAGCGTCCATAGCGTAGATTTCCTCAGATTCAGGCAAAGGCCCGACACCTCACCAAAAATACGCATAATTTCAAGTACTCTCGGTCCCGACCTGTTTAAATCCGTAAGGAAAAAAAGGACGTCGTCGGCGTAAAGGGCTATTCTGTCAGAAGGTCCCGCCACCCATTCCACACCTCGCATTTGTGCGTCAAGTCGCACCCATGCCGCAAGCGGTTCCATCGCAAGAGCGAACAGATAAGGCGAGAGAGGGCAGCCCTGACGGGTGCCTCGGCCTATAGGGAAGGGGCTGGACACCGCCCCCGCTACTCTCACGGATGCAGTCAGATCGGTGTATAATAGCTGGACGTAGGAAAGGAAGCGGGGTCCCAGGTTTAGGCGAGACAGGAGGGCACGTAGATAGACCCAACTCAGGGAGTCAAACGCCCTGTCGATGTCCGCCAGGAGAAGCGCCGCCGGGATCCCAGCTGCTCGGGCCGCCACCACCACCACCTGAGCCCGCCTGATAATATGGCGTGTCGCCCTGCCGGGCATAAATCCGGCCTGGTCCGGGTGGACCAGGTCTGCTATGTAAGGAAGCAGACGATTAGCCAAGGCCTTCGCTAGCAACTTCGCTTCCATATTCAGGAGCGAGATTGGCCTGTAAGAGGCATGTTGTTCAGGGGGCCTTCCTGGTTTAGAGAACACCACAATTTCAGCGTGTCGCCAATCCGCTGGGAGGCGCCCGCCGTCCCTGGCTGCCTCCAACGCTCGCTTATAGTAGGTTCCCAATTGGAGGTGGAACATCTTCATGAACTCACAGGGAAAGCCGTTGGGCCCCGGGGCCTTGCCAGTGTTAAGCCCTCCCAGCGCCGTGCCCAATTCCTCGGCCGACAATGGAAGGTCGAGCTCGGCCCGTCCCTCGTCTGACAGCGCTCGCTAGGAATTTGTCCACATCCTCCGCCGGGAGGGACTCCCGAGGAGTATACTGGGCTGCGTAGTAGCGTGCAAAGCTGGCCGCAATAGCTGGCGGGGTCGTTACTGCTTCGCCGGCCTCATCACGGAGGCTCGGTAAGGACTGCGCCTGAAACGTAGACTGGCAGAGCCGATACAGCATGGCGCAGGATTTGTCCCCCCATTGATAGATCCTACTCTGTGTGGCTAACCAGAGTTGGCGAGCCTCGTCCAACAACAAGGAGGTGTAGGATTGCTGCTGAAGGAGCAGTTGTCTCACGGCAGCAGCATCATTCCCGGTCGTACACCTCTCCTCCAGGTCTCGGACCTTGCGAGCCGCATCAGTGAGCGCCTCCCTGCGGGCCACACGGGCAGCGGCACACCAGGCAATATCCACTCCCCGGAGCACGGGCTTTAAGGCCTCCCAGAGGGTCACAGCGTCGGTTTCTGGCCTATCATTATCGTCCCAGTAGTGGGCTATTGCGGTCCTCATACAAGACTGGTAATCTGCTTGCTGCAAGTGCCAGGTGGAGAGGCGCCATCGAAACGGCTGTCGTCTCCTGTCAAGGTGAATGTCCATTAAGACCGGGGAGTGATCAGACAAACCACGTGGGAGGATGGAAGTGGAGGCTACCCGCCCTAACCAACTCTGGGTAATAAATTTATTTTATTTTTTTTTACTTTATTTTTGAAATGTTTAGCCAAAACACGTCATCAAAGAATGCATTCACATGTACACAGTTTAGACTGTAATCACAATGCATGCATAGAACCAGGCCACCGGATACAGATTTTGCAGTACAATAATACAGTATCATTACCAGTTAGTCAAATAGCGCACATAGCTATAGTGTCCATAACATTTCAGGCAGTCCATATCAACAATACTTGTCTACAAAGGGGGATCTTCCATAAATTAGCATATCTGGGCGAGAGCGCCCGCCCTATACCAGCCCAGGTTAAAAACAACATCAGTACAGTGAAGTCATTGCATGCTCGTATGGGAGCACCCCCACCTTCAGGGCAAGACTGTAATCCGTACCCTCCGCAACAGGTCGGTTTCACATTCTCAGCACCGTATACATGCGACCTTCCAATTTTTTCGTTGCTCTCCTATCCTTGCCCTATCCCTCTGTACGCCCTCCTGTGGTCCGGCCTTTCATGTTAGTTTTTCCCTTTCATCTTCCGCCCTTTCCCGCTGATTCATCAGCCCGCACAAAGTTTACGGTCCTTTAATTTCTCACTCTCCTGTGTTTCAATTATTTCCTATGGGCAATCACTCGCACGACACTCGCCGGCCACCATACCAACAGAACGAACTCGCGTATAAGACGCACCGGGCACACTAACGTCACAGCCATCTTGGTAAAGGCACGTTGAACGGAGGGGCGCTGCGGCCAGCGATAGGTTGCAGCCTTTGAAAGGGGGCGTGATCATCTTTTCACACATGGCGCATCCCTACCGCTACAGCTTCTATTTGCTTTAGCTTCTGGAAAAGCCAGGCTAGTGCTTTGGTCATTGGTCTGACATTTCTCAGGTACTGAATTAATTTGTAATTAGGGAGTGTCGTAAATATGCCCGAAATGTGATATTGTTTATTTGAATGCTATGTTATGGATTCTAAGCTTTGTTGTATACTTCAGAGTCTAATTGGAAAAATACTGTTAGCTTATCTAATGCGTGCCCTTTTTTGTCCACCATTTACATGTATGCTTTCCTTTACTCTTGGTAATGGCTTTGTGTTGCGCAGGAGCTATATATATATATATATATATATATTTGTTTAACTGTAGGTCCTGGCTGGTGACAGCTTCATTATCTCCTTGAAACCATGCGGAACTTGAAGTTACTGAGAGCACTTCACTGCAGTACTGCCCAGGGTTTAGGCAGCCCACAGTGTTTCTCCATCCACTCGGATAGTGGGACGGTGCTCATCGCCTCAGAATATGGCATTTTTGAGTTGGATCCGACAACACAGCAGGTGAGTTTAAATTGGCATGTTAAGTATTTTTTACACCTGGCATAGATGACATACTCACTTGAGAGGCTTTCACACTGTCCTTCTCCACTGGTTTGTTGTCATTCTTATTTTCTTCCGCACACTAGAGAATACAGCTTGGAGCTGTGGTTCAGCCTACTTTAGTCATTGGCTAACTTCACTTTCAGTGATGGCACTGTGCTGTTTCAAAAGGAGCTCATTCGAAGGCAAAGTAGATCTCTTTAGTGCTAGGGACCACTATGGCAATGTTGCTTTTTGTGATTAAAAATGTAGCCAGTGTTATAGGTAAGTGCCTGGCAGCTTCTAAACAATAATATTTTGCAAAAACCATGACCAAGCATAACAAGCATTGACAAAGCCAAGAGGCTCACAACTGTTACCAGACCTGTTAGTTTTGACAATGCTTGTTTGAGGTATTGTTGCCACTTTAGAGAACCTCAATTCGGAGTTCAGCAGAGACATTCAGTACTCATTGGTCACCAAGATTTAGCCAGCATGGCAGAAATTAGGGTGGCAAAAATTGTAAAAAGTTGTTTTATTGACAGCAACAAAATAGACGCAGGATATCAGAATACATCTTTATTCTCAACTACATGTACGTGTCATACAAGTGTACTGGCCGAGATATTGCAATCATTCTAAGCTGCTCTCCAAACGGAAGTCCCTCTAATATCCTTACCTTTCCTGTGCATTTGCTGAGGACTCTAGTTTTTTTTCCCTACAGTTTTATTTATGTAGGCATTTAAAAAGAAAACCCGTTATTTTTCATTTTTCCATGACATTAAAACACCAACATTACAGCATACCGTGTCATGAAAGTCCTTCGATCGTGGGAACGAAGCTGGTTTCCACATGAAGTCTTTTGTATTCCACAAAATTGATGGCTTACATTACAGTAACATGCAGCACATCAGTGTAAGACATTTTGCCATAGGGTGAGTCCTTATTATATCAATTCTCCCTCACCCTCCCTCCTTTGGCTTTCCTCTCTGCTGGTGACACTCCCGCTACTCTCACATGCACTTTGTTCTATCCCTCCCTCTCCTGCTGACATCCCTGTACTGCACAGTTCTCTCCATTCCGTGAGGTCTGCCGGTAGCTATATGTTCTTACGTGTTAGTTTCATGTGTATTTCCTCGGCTAATGCCCACTCTCTGGTATCTCTGAGCCACATTGCTATATCTGGGCTTCTCTGCCCCATCCACATTATGGCCACCCCACGTCGTCCCAAGACAAGCATCAACAGAAGTAATTTATATGTCAGTTTCTGTTTTTGGGCCCACGTATATAGGCCAATAGGCACTACAACGCTTCCTCCCTTAGCGGGAGACCTGTGACTGTGCATATCTTTTCTGCCACCTGTGTCCAGAACTGCCTCACCTCAGGGCACTCCCATGACAAGTGGCTAAAGTTCGCGTTTTGAGCAGAGCACCTGGGACATTTACCATCCTTATTGTGTGCGATGCGTCTCAACTTCACTCGCGTAAGGTAAGTGCGATGTAAGAAATTGTGGTGAATCATTTTGACCCTAACATTACAGGAGACTGTATGTGTGAGATCACTAATAGTCGCCAAAGCCCTCTCTCCTAGTTGTGTATTGAGGTCCCTCTCCCAAGCAGTCCTTGACGGTGGTGGCGGGGCAGAAGAGACCTGCTTCATGGCTTTGTATAGGAGCGATATCATCCTGCGGCCGGATCCGCATGTAAGCAGAATGTCTGAGGTATGTGTCGGTTGGGGGATGTCTGGATTTTGTGGCACGGTGACCTTGATTACTTCCTGAATTCCCCTGTATTGCTGGTAAGGACCCTGCCTAAGAGCAAAACTCTTGCTTGCCTGTTCATAAGTTATGAAGGTCTCATGCGGAAAAATGTCTGAGAAGACCTCGCAACTGCCGTCCCTCCAGGCCTGAAAAGACACGTGTGTTCTCATCTCTCTGATGGAGGCCAGGATCCAAATAGGCAACTCTCTATGGAATGGCGCTCGACGTATCACCTTTTCAGCAAACCGCTGCCAAATGCTCCCCATTTGTCGCACTACATACAGGAGATCCCCCCGCCGCCCCCCTTCCCTTCATCAGCGCTATTTGGAGGGCCCCTGGGTCCCTCCTGCCAGCCAACAGTCGTTTTTCCCAGTTGTCCCCTTTTGCCATCTAACGAGCCACTGGCTGCAGTTGCGCAGCATAGTAGTATAGATCAATGTGTGGGGCTTCCAGTTCCCCCTCCTCATATCTACTTGTCAGGGTTTCGAGGGCTACTCTACTCCTCTTCCCCGCCCACAGTAATGAGGGCAGGATTGTGCTCATTTGCTTGAATACTCGTGTCGGGATCGGGGAGAGCGAGTTCTGGAGTGCATAAAGGCACCTAGGGAGCATTGCCATCTTTGAAATAGTTAGCCTGCCCATTAAGGACAGGGGGAGGGTGTTCCAGAAATTCACCTAACGCTGCAGGGCCGTGAGGGTCCTGTCCAAGTTTAGGGCCATTGCCTGGACATTGGTCAACGCAATCTGGTCCCCCAGATACCTAAAACTTACCTGTTCCAATCTGAGCTCTAAGTCTGGGATATCCCCCAGGGGCTCTGCAGTCATGCCTGCCAGCAGGAAGATCAGTGATTTGTTACGGTTGAGTCTCAGGCCAGAGACCTCCCCGAACCTATCCAGGTGGCGCAGCAGCTCGGGGTGGTTACCCAGGGCAAGCTAAATAAAAAAGCGCATTCTCCGCGTATAAGGAAATGATATGGTTCGTGTCTCCCACCGGTCCAAGCCCGCTCTAACCCGCAGTCAACAGCTTGATGGCCAAGGCGAATAGTAGGGGCGAGAGCGGGCACCCAAAGTCAAAGTCAAAATTTTGCTTTATTCGGTTAAAATTTAAAACCATCAAAGCGCAATACAAAATTTCATGGGATAGAAAATACATTACATACAACTATAGAGTGTGAATAACACATTACAAATGAATATATGCTCACGGTAGCCTTTCTAGGATTGATTATGTTTTGGTACCGGCTGCAAAGGCTCTTTCTATCACTGAGGTTAAGCATTTGGCTCGGGGAATTTCGGATCACTCTCCGTTATGGCTTCGGATGGAGTTGGATTCCGGGACCGAGGGACGGGTTGCCCCGATTAACCCTTGGTATCTCCGAAACCCTAAAACTTGTGCTGCCCTGGTAAAATCTCTTGACCTGTATTTTTCGGAAAACGATGGTTCTGTTTCGTGAGCGGTTTCGCTTTGGGAGGCCTTCAAGACCGTCCTCAGGGGTCAGGCCCTGTCGTTAATAGTGGGTGTTAAGAAGCGGAGAGATGAGGAGGTGGTTAAGATCGAGACAGAGATAGCGGACTTGGAGCCTGACCTGGAGAGGGGGGTTACCCGTGCTAAAACACATGTTCTACGACTAAAACAACTTGAGTACAGGGCATTGGTTACTGGCACGGCTAAGGCCATGAGTAGGGAACACCAGGGACGTCTGTGTGATGTGGGAGATAAAGCTGGTAAATTGATTGCATGGTTGGATAAGAAGGATAGAGCTAGTCGGGTGGTGCCTGTGATCGAGACAGCTAGTGGTGCTAGGGTTTCAGACCCCAAAGAGATCGTTCAGTGTTTCGCGGATCACTTCCAAACAGTGTACTCCTCTGTGTCGGACAGGCCGGAAGAGGACTCACATCTATTGTTGCGTGATATTGCTTTTCCGCGTCTCTTTGATGTCGATAGGGAACAAATGGACGCCGCAATAACAACTTATGAGGTGGCTCTTGCGATTCGTTCCCTGCGTTCGGGGAAAGCAATGGGTCCCAACGGCCTGCCTATTGAAATTTACAAGTTGCGGCCTCACAAGATGGCTCCCTATCTACGGGATATGTTTTTGGAGTCTCTGGAGTCTGGCTCTCTCCCCCGTGATCAGCGTTTAGCGACCATTGTGGTGATTCACAAGGAAAGGAAGCCGAGAGATAGGTGTGCGTCGTACCGACCTATATCTCTTTTAAATGCCTAACCTAAGATCCTCGCGAAAGTACTGGCTTACCGATTGATCACTGTTATTCGGGAGTTGATACATCCGGATCAATCCGGTTTTATCCCGCATAGAAACACCGCCCTGAATCTTAGGCGTCTGCATGGTGTTCTCGCGAGAGCTGCGACGTTGCGGCTCGACCATCTTGGCGTCATTGGATGCCACGATGTCTTTCGATACTGTGGAATGGCCGTATTTATGGGCCACGTTGGCTAAGTTTGGGTTTGGACCCGGTTTTATTGGCTGGGTGAGGCTACTCTATGAGGACCCCCTTGCGCAAATTGTTGTGAATGGCCGAGTCTCTGCTCCGTTTGGTCTTGGGAGGGGAACTCGTCAGGGTTGTCCTTTGTCGCCGCTCCTGTTCGCCCTAGCTCTGGAATCCCTCGCCGCATGGATCCGGTGGGAGCCCTCGATGAAGGGTCTTCGGTGGTCCTCTGAGTTTGAAGATCGCATCTCGCTTTATGCAGATGATACCTTACTGTACTTAACTTCGCCCCGGAAGTCATTGATAGTATTGTGCGATGTTTTGAACTCATTTGGTAGGAACTCAGGCTTAATTATTAACTGGAAAAAATCCTATCTATACGTCCTTTCAGGTGACGTCCCTCTTCTTCCAAATAATTGTCCCATCCAGATTGCACAAACGGGGTTTAAATATCTCGGTGTCTATATTTCATTGGACCCCGCAATTCGGTATGAACAGAACCTCCTCCCACCCTTGTCTAGATTGAAGCAAGACGTCGCGGGTTGGCGTAAGCTTCCGCTTTCACCGCTTGGTCGTGCGGCCCTCTTTAAAATGATGTCTCTGCCTCGTTTTCTTTATGCTCTCCAAAACACTCTTGATATAGTTCCGGCTAGCTATTTCCGTGCAGTCGAGGGTCTTCAAAGGAAGTTGATATGGGACGGCAGACCTCGTATAGCGCTTGCTAAACTGACGCTCCCGTGGTACGACGGGGGTATCGCTCTCCCTGATATAAAACGTTACTATTGGCCGTCTCAATTGGGAGCCATTAATCATGGTATGTATGGTCCCGAATTGAACCCCGTCTTTGCCATGGATAGATGGCTGTTACCTGGGGGTAACTATTATAGGGCGCTGTATTCTAAATCGGTGGTTAAGGATTTGTCGGGACCTACCAAGACAGTAGAACGTCTGTGGCAGGACGCAACTAGTTCGATGGGATGGAAAGACCGCTTGACTCGAGCGACCCTTCTTTTTGACTCTTATAAACTTGGTAAACTGTGGAAGACCAAGGGGTTCGATAAATGGGACCTCATTGGTATTAGTAAGGTGGGAGACCTCTGGGTTAAGGGTCAGGTAAAATCGTTTGAGTTGTTAAATAAGGAGTTTGAATTAGGTGATTCAGAGTACTTCCGTTATGTTCAAGTTCGCCATGCTTTGAGGTCTGTTTTCCCAGTGGGGGAGGTAATTCCGGAGTCATCCCCGCTCGAAGACAGACTGTTGGACGGTCATGTGCCTGATAGTACTATCTCCCTAGTCTACAAAAAACGAATAAATGATAGGTCAGACCTCCTATTGCATCTTCGGGACTTGTGGACCCGTGACGGCCTTGAGCGGGATGACGAGGATTGGCAATCTGCGATCTCCTCTCCCAAGGAGGTCGCGGTTCCAGCTCGACTCCGACTGCTTCAACTAAAGATTATTCATAGGATATACGTCACGGGCCCCCGTTTGGTTTGCATGGGCTTTTCTGAGGAGGGTTTGTGTAAGCGAGGATGTGGGCAGATAGGGACATTTCTCCATATTATTTGGGAATTTCATGAGTTTGCTGCCTTCTGGAGAGGGGTGCATGAGGTAATGAGGGCAGTGACGGGGATTGCCCTTTTGCCGGAAGCTAGACGATGTTTGTTGAACGTTTGGGAACCCATGGATTATAATGCAGCTCAGACCCAGTGGGTGACCCTGGGGGCCATGATTGCTAAGCGAGACATTGCTCAATTGTGGGGATCCCACAGGCCACCTACAGTTGAAGTATGGAAGGAAAACATGGACGGGTGCATGTTCAGGGAAAAAACAGTGTATTTGGCCCGGGGTCGGCCCCGGAAGTGGTGTAGATTGTGGGGACCCTGGAATGGTTACCGTGGCGATATATGTACACCACCCATAATAGATAACACTGATGTCCCACTTTCCCCCTGACCCCACATTCTGACTACTCTATTGTATGTGCATTGATTTTGCTCCTCTCCTCCCCCCTCCCCTTTCATACATTGATTGCTGATTTCGTTGTATTGTCCTTTCCTTCCCTGTTTGAATTGGTACTTTGTGTAATATATTTCTTTGCCTTGCTGTTCATATATTTTTCAATAAAAAGAAATTAAAAAAAAAAGAATATATGTACTGATTAAATACAAAGACCATATGAATCGCATAACACCATCATGATAAAAAGAATGCTTGGAGTCCAAAATAAATAATAAAAAAAAATGTTTTTAAAGAATTTTTTTATCACCTATTGAGTATTCCTTGTAAAATCCCATAATTAATTAATTAAATCATCACAGCAATGATTTCCCTCTTCCAAAAAGTCACTATTGATACAAAGGTGGGGGATAGTTGTCACAGTTTCTACACCTTATTTCTTCGTCTAATGGCCCCCGTGATGTAGCTAGCTACCCCAAAGCACACCAACGGGGACCCCAGGCATTGCAAGTATGCAACTTGCTCAAATCTACAACCCTGTAACAGTGGCAATATACATTTCTTACATATAATAATGCGTAGAAATCGCAGAAAAAAACCATGTGTAGAGTATTCTGCTCTGAAAGATTATCACAGGGACAGGGCCCCAAAGCCCCCTCCTTGGAAAAACCTTTTGGGAAAGATAATAACCATGGGAGCATGTTATACTTTAATCTTGTCAATACAAACACATGATATGGCTTGTTTATATAGGTCATGTATGGCTGGATTTCTCTAAACTCAGCATTACAAAACTCCTGACTGAGGGTTTGACCAGTTCCCCTTCTTCCCTCATTAATATTGCCCTGTTAAGAAACTGGGATTTTATGGCTTTAATAGCCGCCTTACTTAGAGCCCTAGGATTTGAGAACAAATCGGGGATTCCCAGAATATCCATTTGGGTTTTAATGTATCGTATCCATGGAATGTCAAGTGCTCTGACTAGGAACATGCAGTCTTGGATTATCAGTTGGTTTAAGTTAGGCGATTGCTGCGCCCAAATTCTTAACCAGCCTAATAATGGGGCCACAGCAATCTGGTCTAAAATGTAGCCAACACCCACGTCCTCGTGTATATTAAAAGTAGCTGCAGATGCTGGGAGCGACAGCAGCTTCCGTAAAAAGATGTTTTCTGCTACTTAAATTTCACTAGCATCTGTGTAGCCCCAAACCTCGCTCCCATATAACACCATTGGAACACACTTAGCATTATATATTTTCATAAGGGCTGGGGGTGGCTTTGAACTTATCCGTTTTGAAAACCCTAACACCGCCCCAGTCGACCTAGACAGGCTATTCTTTTTAAGGGTACACTGCATAGCCCATGATCTTCTATCGTCAAAAAGTATCCCTAAATATGGGAAGGTTGGCACTTTGAGCTCTAGCCCCTTGCAGAAAAATTTTGCCTTTTTTGCCTGTCTCCCGCCTATTGTCCTAGAATGTGACTTTTTGAAGTTGGTTATTAAATCAAGAGCGTCCATAAAATCAATAAAACAATCCAAAAGCGATTGCAGCCCTCTTGCTGTTCTAGCCACTAAAACTGCATCGTATGCATACAGTAATGCTTGGATCCTTTTTAAGCCTACTCTTGGCATGTCTTTGCAAGATGATATTAATGCCTCTCCCAAGTTATTTATATAAAGCGTGAACAGTAAAGGAGCAAGGATACATCCTTGCCTTACTCCTCGCTTAACTGGCCATGCTTCAGTTAAACTCCCATTTTCATTATAACGGACCGGTGCAGTATTATTTTCATGAATATCGGCCAGGAATGATACTAGTGCAGGTTCCAGCCCAATGCTAGAAAGGGAAGCCCAGAGCTTTTGCCTGTTTACAAGGTCGAAGGCAGTGGACAAATCCATGAAGGCTAAATGGATGTCCCCCTACCTTGCGACCGTGTATTTTCCTTTGACCAAATGTAGGTTAAGACATTGGTCTACTGTACTTTTCCCCTGTCTGAAACCATACTGCAGGTCGGAAATAATGGAATTTTGATCCAACTAATCTGTAAGACGTGCTAATGCAACTTTTCTCATTATCTTGGCAGCAGGGACCAAGAGTGAGATGGGCCTATAACAGGCCGGATCAACTCTTGAGCCCTTTTTAGGTCTCGCGACCTATCAATGCGCATGCGCATTGAGCGGAGCGAGAATTCAAGTGCTCAAAATACTCGTGAAACCAAGGGTTTTTTCGTGCGGTTTTCTTCGAGTTCACGTGGCCACAGGCACGCGCTTTTGGGCCATAAACGTTCACGGCCATCTGTTCCCCAGCTCCAGCACCTCCCCTCTCTCTCCCCGCACACAGCCTTACTTGGATTTCTCCTCCCCCTCCCCAGCCAGCTGCCCCCAGGCCGTGTTCCCTCCCACCTTTCCTCCTCTCTGTCCCTTCTTTTATTCACAACTTGTTTACTATAGGAAGTACATAGAATCACTCCCCCGCATTAGCGATAAACCGGTGACGTCACCAGCGGATAATGTAACACGCGCGTAGCGTTCCTAGACCAACTACGACCTGGTTCATATTGTGCATAATTGTTATGCGTGTTCGTGACGGCTCAGCTCATGTAATATCGAGCGCATCCATAATGCCCGAATGCCAATCCGACGCTGACCGAGTACCCTCGTGCGTTGAGGATCATGATTCTGTGAATCATTAGCGGCAGGCGGTGCAATCTTAACACAATGCAGTCGTTAATGTGAGACTGCAAACAAGAATTTACCGACAAGACAAGAGCACAGCAGTGACAGCGCAGCCCTGAGGGGAGCACGTGCCAACACGCACATCTCTGGCTCACGCGACGGCGGTGAACAGTGTCGGTTCAGCAGGTCCGGGAGGGAGCATTACAATGTAAAGAGGCTCCTCGGGCAGGATGTGAGGCTGAACTCACCATCAATGTTCACCCGGCCACCCACTCGCATCACTAGTCTCAGAAACCACTCAGCCGCCTTTGGTGGTAAATGAGATAGCGCTCTGAGTGGCGCCAGCTTTGGGGTCATGGCGCTACATATCTGGGGGCCTTAGTTATAACAATAGCGAATACACAACAAGCATTTGCAATGCAACCGGCGCCGCAATTACGCGAGATTGAGAAATTGGCATTGTGAATGATAATGCCTTTTATGTTTGTTTTCATTTTTAAAACATGACTAAAAGGCTTTGTCAGTTCCAATGCCAATAGCGTAAACTCGTTTTTTTTGCCGCAAAATTTGACCCAAATGCTGAACCCGATATTGTGTGACTTTCCACTTGCCATGATTGTCTAAATATTTGTAAAGTTGTCAAAGCACCTACTTAGATATAAACATGTTCTAACTTTCGGTTTTGTATGAATGTGGTCTTTTCCTTGCAAACCAACATTATTTTTGATAAGATAATTGCTTTGCTTTGAATCGGTGATGTCTAAAAACGTGAAAAGAGGAGAACAATGTTTTTCTTTTCTGAATAGTCTGTGGACTACAGTAACTTATTTTCTTGGGTTTGTAATGCCAGTAGAGCAGTATGTCTAACCCACGAAAGAAGAGACTGATCAGGGTAATCCTAAAAATACAGTAAACTTTGAGCAAGATTCCTAATACTCATAAATGGTTTAAAGTAGGTGTCTTAATTCTGTATGATAGAATGAGGCCCTGTCTGTGTGTGGTGTGAATCGTGTAGTGTTTGTAGCTTCATAAGCTCACAGGCTTTCTCTCCTTTTGTCATACCCCACAGCCATCTGTTGCTTTGCAATCGGCCTCAGGCCGGCATTTCTCCTCCCCTAATTATTCACTGCATGGCCGGCCGGCACATCAAAGGCTGCTGCTCCCCATGCGTCTCGTCACCCTTCCTCCCTTGTTGTTCTTTGCCTGCTGGTTTATTTTGTAGACCGTAGTTTTGAGTAAGTACTATGCAAGCAGCTTGAAACACCACGCACCATTCCCTCTTAGTTCCCGAGTTTGCACGGCAACACTTTGACTTAAAATGTAACTCCACTGAGCCGCTTTCAATACTAATGTAAAGGAGTAGCAGAGGTGAACGCCACTAACACAATTCATGGCAGTGTGCCTTTATTTATTCATTAAAGGTGCAGCTTTCACTTTGAGCTTGCATTTCTTTGTTCTGAATCAGCGCCACTTTCATGCCCCCTGATTAGTTAATTAAATACTATTATTTTTGTGTTTTCCTTCATTACAGAAAATTAAAATAAACACCTGGCTATAGTATGAATGCAGCTCATTACAAGGAGAGCCCGGGTGCTTAATTTTGTGACACAGAGTTTATCATGATTATATTGTACACTACTCCGGTGTGGTGGGACTGGCTGACTCACTCCATTGTGGTTATGAAGATGAGCATCCAGATGCCCTGTGCATAGGAACAGCTGCCTGTTAGTTTTCACTACACCCTGGCACCGGCTAACTCTCTCTCTATACCCTCCCAACTCCTTTTTTTTCCGCCTTCATCGCTATCGTATCCCTTCAACTCCGATCTTAGCACATACACATTCCAAAAGATCAGGCCCTCCCTCCCACTCGCTGGCTCCCCCTCTAGGGCATGGCTGGTTATCAGCAGCTCTGCTGCATCTTCAGGTACCCGAAATCGAAATGTATAATCCTATTCATGGCAGACTCTGTACTAGAATTAGCTGCCTAACCAGTGATGTGGTTTTATGTCTTCTAACATTGTGACGCATTCGCCTCATCTCCCGCGTTCATTCATTCCAAGGAGAGCCAGTCACTTTCTTTCTCTGGTTTCCGCTCGATTTTCTTCTACATACGGGATGCTCCATTTCCTTCTCCATCATGGGTGTAGGATGACCATTGCCAGGCACTATTTTTAATTGAAATGTACAATGCTGCAGGGGAGATTGTTCTATGACCTTCATACCCCCTCACCCTTACCCTCACCCTCACACCCCCTCACCCACCCTCTCTCACCCTCACATATACTCACTCACCCTCACACCCCCACACCCCCTCACTCACCCACACACCCTCACTCACCCTCACACACCCCACTCTCACACACCCTCACCCTCCCTCACCCTTACCCTCACACCCCCCACCCTCACACACCCTCACTCACCCTCTCACCCTCACACACAATCTCACCCCATCAGCACCACCACATTATCACTCAGCACCACCACATTATCACTCAGCACCACCACATTATCACACAGCACCACTCAGCACCACCACAGCACCACTCGGCAGCACCACCACAGCATCACTCAGCAGCGCCACCACAGCATCACTCAGCAGCGCCACTCAGCACCACCACATTATCACTCATCAATCATTATCACTCAGAACCACCACAGCACCACTCAGCACCACCACAGCACCACCACAGCACCACTCAGCAGCACCACAGCACCACTCAGCACCACCTCAGCATCACCCAGCACCATCCCAGTATCACTCAGCATCACCACTCAGCATCACCACAGCACCACTCAGCACCACCACAGCACCCCTCAGCGCCACCCCAGCATCAATCTGCGCAACCATTCAACAACAACTGGTTCAAATATGTTCTCTCAATGTTTCAAGCTTTATTACAAATGTCACAAAAAGATGTTAATATTTCACTTCTGTTCTTGGATTTTCGTCACAATAAAATACACTGAACATAATCTTCACAAAAGTTATTTACAAAAGTTTAAGCTATTGCCATTATAAATTAAAATCACTTTTATTTAAAACAATTAAAAGCCATTGTAATTTGTAATATCAATACATCTAAGTCACGAAAATACAAACATGTTGCATTACAAATACTATAGGTGTCACATTTGCGAAAAGTTACAACTATTGGCATTGTAAATGACAAAGCTATTAATTTAGCTATTTTCAAAACCAACACATAAATAAAAAAAATTGTCATTTACAAGACCAATAGCTCAAACTTTCCTAATGCGAGACCTATTGGCAACGCCAGTGCTTGTTATATATTGGAACTATGACTGCTTTGCCCCAAGACATAGGGAAACCAGCCTTAGTGGCAGCATTAAAAACAGAAGATCTTCGCCCACACACTAGGATCAGCCCTACACAAATCTGCCGGGACCCCATCTGGACCCGGCGCTTTCCCCTTAGCTGTGGACACAATTGCCTCCATAACTTCCTCCTCCAAGAAATTAATTTTTGGTGCCTGGGTAGAGTCTCCATGAGGAATAGATGACATGTGAAAGCTATCGGAGTACAGGCCACTAAAGTGATCCACCCATCTTTCTGGAGAGATGAGGCAGTCCTTAATAGTATTATCTGCCTCATCAAAAACTGGGCACCCCTGGCGGATGCCTCGTCCCAGCACCCACTCCTTAGAACAAACCCCCCCAGTCTCACCAAGCCCGTGGTTCAGTGTACAAAATTTAGACCCACCGGTGCAATCTGGGGGCCATCCCCACGACCCTGAGGACCTCCAAGAGGTGACCCCAGTCTACTGTGTCGAAAAGCCTTAACCAGCTCTATAGACACGAGCACCATCTCTTCCTCTCAGTCTCTCACTTCCTGCATAATGTGGTTTAGTCGGTGCTGGTTCAATGCAGTGTTACGGCCCGGTATGAAGCCACATTGGTCCTCTGTATGAGGTGTGGCTTGTGTGGAGCCAGGCAGGAAGCTAAAAGTTTACACAATATTTTTCTGTCCATATTGATCATGGTGATTTGGCGATATGATGAGGGTTTGCGGCTATCCACACCCGGCTTCAGGATCATGCATATTTCGCCCTGCCTCATAGTGGGAGGGAGGATACCCTTCTCGATGGCCTCCACATGTACTTGCAGGAGGGCTCGGGTCAGTGTGCCCGCGTAGGCCCAGTAGAACTCGGGGGGGGAGGGTAACCATCGCTACGTGGGGACTTAGCTCCCGGAAGCTGCTGTAATGCAGACTGTACTTCCTTGATGGAGAGCGGGACCTCCAGGTCCTCTCTGGCCTGCTCGGGAAGTGTCGTCAGGGTTAGGGTCTGTAGGTAAAGGAGATAAGCTACTTCACTCACTGTCAGGTCTGCCATATAGAAGGTCTTGAGGTGAGATCGGAGGGCCTGTAGTATTGCTGCCTCGGAGGAGACCATTGCGCCTGTAGGCGTGCACAGCGCCACTATTGGGTCGGGGGTTTGTTCCCTTCTGGGGATCCAAGCTTGTGGGCATCCTGATTTGTCTGTGTAAGGGCTGTCGGTATTGGCTGAGAGTATATTTATCTAGCCTCTCCCAGCTATCGTTTATGCATGTCTGAATGCCCCATTCCCTAGTCTCCTCTGATGGGGCCGAGCAGTCCCGGATTTGTGCCTCCAACATTGCCGCCTCCTCTGCCTGCAGCTCTCTTTGGAGTTGCTTGCGGACCCACCACGTCAAGATAAGGCAGGCTCCTCTCACCACAGCCTTTAGGGCCTCCCAATTTGTGGCTCTAGGCATGTCTGCCCCTTCCCAGTACAGCGTGATGTAATCTGCCAGGGCTCCCTCTATGTGCTGTTTACCAAAAGGATCGTCCAGTACCTCTGAATACAACCTCCAGACCCTCGGACGTCGGGCCGAGGACCCCCAGCAGACCGTGCAAGCAATCGGGGAGTGTATGAGAGGAATCGGGTATGATGGGCCACTTCGATAGACATACCGGGCTCCGGGTTCGCTACCAACACCCTATCCAACCTACTGTGGGTGTTGTGTTTGAGGGAGTAGCAGGTGTATATCCTCTGGGTGGGGTGTCTCTGGCGCCAAATGTGCTGTGCCCCTAAGTTCCCATGACCTCACATAGTTTCTCTGTCATTCGCGGTTTTGTCCCTCTACGAGGTGGGCACCTATCGAGCTCGGGATCCAACACACAATTAAAATCACCCACCCAGATAAGAGGCACCTCCTGTTCCGACACCAGTACTTCCTGAAGGGCGTGATAGAAGTCTGGGTCATCTACATTTGGGGCGTATATATTTAGTATTGCTAATTCCCTACCATCAGCTTTGCTTTTAGTAGAATGTATTGTCCATTGATGTCCGCCTCCATGTATTGCAGGAAGAACGGAGTCCCTGGGGCCACCCACACGAGGACCCCTGGCGTAAGTAGAATATGATGAATGAAACATCTGCCCCCTCCATTTTTTTGCAATCCTCTGGGCTCCTGCCTCATCCAGGTGGGTTTCCTGCAGGCATGCCACCGATACGTGGTGCCTCTGGAGGAATGATAGGACCCTATAGCGCTTAGTACATGTGCCCTGCTCTCTTCCATTCCAGCTCATGATCTTAGTCCCCATTGCCCCTGTGATTTACGGAGTTGGTGTGCCCCTGCTCCATCGCGCGCGTAGTCGGCTCACCCATTGTATGCTGTTTAACTAACATATGAACATATAATGTGAGTAACCTCCAATAACTCCCCCCCCCCACCCACGGGCATATGACCTGCAACAGTGCATGCAGTTAAGCCCTCCCCATGCTTGTGCCAGGACGTGCACAGCTGCCCCATCAGCCCAACCGGGGCCGTAGAACTTCCCCTGAACAATTTCAGGCTCCCGGCCTTGCCCAACCGCTAGAATCCGGATACACATCCTGCGGTCTCCACTCTGAGTTAGGTCCATCCGTTCCTGGTCTACAGCCTCCCTGAGCGACTCTTTGCGCCGGCAAAGTACCTGCTAAACAACGGGCCCCTACCCCTCATCTCCCTGAAATCCCATCCCCTGTCGCATGCCCCCCGTAGCCTAAGTGGCTGGGTATCCCTTAGAGATGCTGTACATGTTTGCCTACCGGCAATGAGTCCCAGTGTACTGAGGCATGCCAATCATTCCAATTCCGGGGGAGACAGAGCTGAGTCCAAGGTGGTCTCCGGGATCACTTTTTCCATTTGGAGTAGGTTGGCCTGCACTGTTTCCAATGCAGAGTTTCCCCCCCGACGTCTGTGGTGGGGAGTCACCCGGGCCCGTGAACTTCACATGCATGGTTACATCGTCGCCCACCGTAATCCTTTGTCGCTCCGGTGGGTCTCTGTCCGTTGAGCGGTTCCTACGCCGCCACCCCCCTGAGTTCTCGAAGGCCTGCATCCCCATTCTTTCCTGTGCCTTCTCCGCTCCCGAGGAGGAAGAGCATCCCCTTGGACCTCAGACCACTCCCACACTTCCTCATGGGACTCAAAAAAGCGGGCCTTCCCTGCGAGATCACCTTCAGCTTGGCGGGGTAAATCAACATATATATTGAATTCCAACTAGTGGAGCTTTTGTTTCACTCCAACGATCGGGGTATAATTACACTTTTGCATTTTGATAGGTTAAGTCCAGGGCCTCCCTTGCTGCAGTCTCGATCCCGGTAATTTAGGATTTTGCCAATAATGGCCCTGAAAGGGGCCCCCGGGGGAGGCGGGGGAACCAACGCCCTGTGCGCCCTTTCCACAACAAACACCCCCGAGAGCCCCCCTGGGCACAGCTTGGTGCGTATCCAGTGTTCTAGGAAGCGTTCGGTTTTACCCCTGCAGCACTTTCCGGAAACCCCAGGACTCTAATGTTGCTGCGGCGGGCCCGGCCCCCTGCCTCCTCTGCTCGACGTTCCAGTGCACCCGTGGTGTTGGGCAACTGTGCCACCTGCTGTTTTAGGGCCGCCACCTCACCTTGGAACTGTATGATGTCGCCGTGGATTCCTTGTCCGCAACCTTGCGTAAGTCTGCTCTGTGCAAGTTCACGTCTAATGAGACTGTCTCCATCTGCTTCTCCAAGGCAGTTCTGGACCTGGATGGCTGCCAGAATCTCTACTCGAGACAGCTTGCTGGCAGCTTCACTGTCTCCATCAGGGCCCGTCTGCCTTGTGATCCATTGCTTAGGGAGACACTGGGTGGTGTATTGGGTGATCGTGTTGGGGTTGGACGCTTGAGCTGGTTTGTTCTTCCCCATTTTTTCAAGCCCCCAGTATGTCCAGTTTCTTTTGTCAGTGCGGGGGCCCCCGGAGTGTTGGTCCTGGCCATTAGCTTTTAGCTCCACCTGTCCGCAGGGGTAATGGTAGGACCGTCTCCCTTCTTTCTCTCAGGCCTGCTCGGCTCTCCGCGGCTCCTGCAGTCCCTATAACAGGTGGAATGAGCCTGGCCCCAATCACTCCAAAGATCAGTTAAGGTCTGCCGGAATCCAGGCAAGTGGCCTGGCTGGGACCGCAGGTGTACGGAATCCTACCGCGCCAAGCGCCTGTCTTGCTTTCGCCTCTCAGATAATACAGCTCCCACACGATGGCCCAACACTCGGCGAAGCAGGAGATATAACACAAAACAAACAACACCTTTAAAAAAGAGTTTTATTGTCATGCAAGGACTCTCTCTTTTAGAATAAGGGTTGGGGTTTTATTTTACACAATGATCTCTAACGAAAGGCTTTCCCAGATGCCAAATGCAGAACATTCAAATATATGTAGAGATATATATGTTTATATGCAAGCAATGATAATAAACAAGCAGCAAATAATACGAAATAAGACTCAAGCAAATATACTGGACGTCCTGCAAGAGATCAGAAAGATATATATACATCAAATGATTACTTTGGATGTGCACCTCAACTCACTCACACATCACAAAGAAAACACTTCAAATGATCAAAGCCACTGGCCAAACATCACAGTGGCAATAACCAAAACTCAACACTTCAAATGACCACAGCCACTAGAACCACGCATCACATTGGCACTAGTCAAAACATAATACTTCACCTGGTGCAAACACTGCATCTCAGCCCACTCCTGACTGGGGAAGTTAAACAGCCGTGGTTGAGAGCCTCAACAACCAGGGTTCCACGCACCGAAGTAGACGTGCCCGTCCCCGTTCGGATTCCAAACTCCCATTTTCTAAGTCAACAACCCTCAGCTGTATAATAATAAAACACACACTAGAAGGTTCAAGAGTTTTCCCTCCGCGCCATGAAACCTCCTGTAATGGGCCAGCTTCCAGGCAAGCATTTCATGGCAGGAAGGAGTTCTCTTGTTCCAGCCTTTATCTTGACGAAGCTCCAAAAGTACATTAAACAATCTCTCACAGAAACAAAAATACCTTGAATGTGATTAACCCAAACAACTTGCAAGCGCTGCTGTGCACACAGATAAAGCTCAAGCAAGGTAAAGTCAGAATTCAGGATGACTTCAGGCCATGTCAAAGCCAATAGTAAGAACTTCATAATTCTCATCAATGTACAACACGAAGCATAATTGTGCACAGCTGCCTATAGATTCACATACTTCATCTCTCAACACCGAGCACATGTGTGCACACTTCCCATAACACTGCACTTCGAGACCAAAAAGTACATTCCACAATTCTCTCTCCCTCTCATGCTTTCAAATGCACATCCCACACATTCTGATATTGGCAAGGCTGTCCTACTCCGTGACAGCTCCCACTGAAAGACAGCAAGATTACAAGATAGAAACTTTTAAGAGAAACAGGCATATGCAGAACATTATACATTCAGGCTAGGATAAAATAACAGCCCAAAGTCAGTTAAAATAATGGTAGTCAAAGGTTATCACAGGGTGTCAGACCACAAGAGTGCCTCTAGCACTACAGAGCCCCACCTCAGTCTACAGCTTGCCCTACCTGCACCGTAGTTCTCTGGGCTGCATCCCCCCCAACAGGGGCCTCTTATGGCCGGATCACTCGGCTCCTCCACTGCCGCCCGTATGGGCCACACAGTCCCAGGCCCGGTCAGGGGCGAGGCACTCCGGCAGGCAGGGCCCTCCTCGGCTTCTGTTCCCTTTGCGGCCCCTGTGTTTTTGCAGGACGGGCACCAGCGGCTCTCTTTCCGGCTTCTCCTCCTCCGCCCTCTTTCCACTGGTGGGACCCGACATCAGCACAAAAGCCTGCCCTGTTACTATCTTTATGGCCTGACTCAAGCTCGCATGCAGCCTACATAATAAACACACTGGTTTCCTGAAAGCAGGCTCTTTCAAATGCAAGCAGTAAAATTCAAGCCATTTGTCAGGACATGAACTAACAACATAGGGCCTGCCTGGTGACAGATTCCTTTGATGGAACCAACATGTTGCCTCGGGCTATACTCTGTTCTAGTGCTGCTGAAACAATTTTCAGAATAGGAGTGCTGTCTTTAATGTTGCTTGTCTGGCTGAAGTCTCAGGGAATTTTGAAAATACAAGGGTAGCAAGTAGCAGTGCACAAAGAACAAGAGTTGCAATATATCATATGAAATCTCTTTATTGATGTCATAACTACACTTTCACAATTGCTTTATCAACTTTCTTCCTTTCTCAAATTTGCATGAAAATGCACTATTTGCCTACTCTCTTTTTCAAAAATGTTCGCGGAGAAGAATCCCCTGGGACCTCACTGTTAAGATATAGTCCAAAACGAAGTGTAGATTTGACTATACTTTATAGTAACAAAATCAGACAGATACATGAATGCAGCGTCTTCATGGCTTCTCCGTCTCTCTCTAACTGCCACCCTCGGAGCTCTGCCCCCATTATTCTACACACACGCAATCTACCCATAGCATTCCACTTACCTAATACAGTTCTGCACTGAAAGTCACTATGATAGACGTAACAGCCCGTTATGGCATTCAGGTTCACTCACTCGCCACAGGGCACTCATCCCAAACCTTTACGCTGTACCACTTTAAAATGGCACCAACCGCCACTGGTAATGGAAGGAGCGCCAAGGCAGTGAACAATGAAAAAGTGAGACTGGGTGGCAACAGGGAAGGCTCCCGGGTTCAACTTATGAATACTATGTGGTTCACAGGATCAGGTCTGATAGACCACTATCCACACCTGATTGATGGTTTCAGGCTGTTGCAGTTCTTTCAAGCCCTCTTTTTAGGTCTCGCATATGCGTTGCAGCGCAACACGCTGCCATCGCTCTGCGAGGCATGCTTGTATACACTATACTGGGGAGCTTCATTTAAGCTCCGCCCATCTTTTCGTGTGACTTCCATCTTAAATGCTGCCTTCTGATTACATTTAGGCTTGTTTGTCCCTCCTCCTCACGTCCATGTCGTCATTTGTAAACTTCCGAGGCTATTGGCCCCTTTACTCCAACTGTGTTTTCTTCCTGGTCTTCCCCCACCCCCCACTCCCGCAGTCTGTAACTATTCACCCCCACCCCACTCCCGTTTGTGCCTTCTTCGACGCCCTCCCTTCCGTTTCCAATGCAATAGGTGTTGCGTAAATACAATTCCTATTGCATTAGAAATGCTTGTTTGTTGTTGGATTGGCTGGGAGAATTCGCACAATTTTTTTGCGTCACGGCTGCTCTCCTCCCTCAGCCAGGCCCGCCATTCGGCAAGCATGCATGTAGTTTGAGTGGTGTGAAGTGCAGACCGCCCTTCCGGAAAAAAAACAGCTCTCAGATAATTAAAGCATTTCGTTATTTATATACAACTGTTAAATTAATAAAATCAAAATTAAGCTTCCAATGTGCTTTAAGCTAAATTATTAAGCGTAGGTATATACGTTTATTATTTCTACATATTTTAAAATAAAACAAAGCTTCAAAGGTCGTTTGCTTTTTATAAACAGAACATTTTTTAAACTCCTTTTTAGTAAAAAATGTTTTTTACAAACGTCTGCACACAGTAGAAAATGAAACTTAGACTCGCACTCAGCTGGATCCTGAAATTCTCCGGTGCATCTCTGTCCGTCCTTTCTCTGTTTCCACTGTGTCAATAGGTGTGACCAGCGGGGAGGTGAGCAGGCTGCGGGCGGACAGGTCGACGCTTTCAGTGCTGGTAGCGAGAAGGGTGGGTGTTCCTTACCCCATTTTTCCAAAGCGGAGGTGTCCGGCAGATTTATTTAGTAATTAACACAACACTTGTGTTAGGTGCACAAATGTGCTCCTGCGGCCTACATTTGCCCAGTAAAACGCTTTGTAGTGTGTGCGTTTAAAATTCAAATGGTGTCTTTTTTTGAGCTTCTTGCAGCAGTCAATCACACTGCCATTCACCAAGAAGAAAGCAGCACCTGATGTGCTTTCACCCGCTGTGCACCTCTCTGCCTGTACTTGAGGCTACGCACAGTTCACATAAATGCTCTCAACTTCTGCACCGCACTCAGCACCTGACCCCAGCCGATCACGTCACTCTCAGACACGGCATAGGCTCCAGTCCCAGTCAGGATCAATGTGCTTCAGGAGGGAGGGCCCTCCCCACTTCCAGTGCCTCTCGCAGCTCCCCTGCGCTTTCAAATCAGGGCCCCAGCACCTCTCTTCGTTGCTACTTCTTCGCCCTCCAGTCGCAGGGGTAGCCCGCCAGTAACGTCGTTTCGGGACGCCCCGAACCAGCTCCTCTGCCCGATCCCTCCTCCCCAGGAGTGGTCGTGCTTCCTGGCACTCTGGGCGGGCCCCGGCAGCTCACCTCATCGGACCCCCTCACGTAGGGCTGCCAGCAGCCTCGGTGTAGGATCTCTTTGGGTCTGCAGGCCTCTCCGCCTCGGCCACTCCACAGCCCCATCGCTGTCGATGCCTTGGTCCCCCTCCCGTCACAGCGGGGTAGGTGCAGGGCAGACCCAGGATCGGCACAGCCTGGCTCTGTCTCTTATGCCGTCTCTCTCTCGCCGATCAGGCTGGCACACTCCTGCACTGGGCAGGCACAGGAGGCACCCACCTCTCTAAATTCCGGTCTGGGTCTTGTCGGCAGGCAGCGCGCTGCTTCTCGGCACTCGCATCCCAGTCTCCTGTTCTGGGTGGCTGCTTGGTTCATGCCTCTCCTTGTCTAGGCCCCCTGACGCCGGTGAACCTAGTCAGTCTCCAGCTAGGCTGCGTGGGCCTCTTGCAGGCCGATTTAGGCCGGGCGGCTTACTTAAAAAGTTATTTTGTCTGTGCCGGACCTCGAGGGCCCCAGGCTCTCCTGCACGACCCCCAGGGCATGACCCAGTTGTTGAATGGCACGCAAGGGTGATCGCTTGCAGATATTGTAGGATTATGTGGCAGGCTGGCTGGGAGCCTTAGGAGCTCGTGTCCTGTCGGCCATGTTGCTTGGCCACGCCTCCTTTGCTGAGCACTCATATTGGAAAGTTACATTGTGACACATCTGCTGAAATGTGATACTGCATCCTCTTCAACTAAGCAACAACATAGGATTAGTCCATTGGTTGGTAAGACTCTCAGGAGGCTGGATGTGTCATTGAGGGCTTGGGGACTCGAAAACTGTTTCAGGATTGGATGGAGTGAAGGTGGTTGGAAAGGAGACGAGGCTGGACGGGTTGAGGAGCCAGATGAGACTTGTCCAGAGATATCCATGGTGTGCATTCCCTCAAGAATATAGGTTAGTTACTCAGTTGGTGAAAGTTGACACAGGTATCCAACATGTGGAAGAATAACGAATTGTGAGTTATCGTGTGTCCATCTGTCCAAAGGGCGAGCATGGGCCCATTGATGTTCACAGTCACTTGTCTGGAGATCAAAAGAATTTCATCTTTAATTCTGTTTTTGAGTGGACCAGTACTTGATCTCCTGGACATGTTGAGTGTCTTTCGTGGTCTGCTTACACTTTCAACTTGCTCTTCTTTCTACTCTACTTTCTGTCTCACTTCCTTTAAGTTTTGGTGTGTACCGGGATCAATGTGAGGAAGAAGACTTCTGAACTTTCAAACAGACCGCAGTTCCGCTGGACATCCCCCAGTCTTGTGGGGTATTGTGGTTCTCAGATCAGACACAGCACATTTGACAGTCATCTTCACTATCTCTTGGCTTTATTCAGTGTGGGGAAAGGCCCGAGTACCCACGCTGATCGGGTTACGGAGCGGGGCAGGACCCTTGACGGTTGTGCGACTACAGGGCTGCCCCTTTTTAGGTCTCGCCTGAGCCAACACATGCGGTGCTCTGGCGAGACTTTTAGTTAGTGGGCTTCAAAAAGCCGACCACAGCTTCTTGTGAGGCATAGAGCCTGCAGTTACACGCAAAGCGTGCACGCCTCGCTCCACCTCTCAGTCTTGCTTGCTTCGCGCTGTAACACTCCTCCCCCTCCTCCACCACAGAGCAGGTCTCACTGCTGCGCGTCTTTTTGCTAGTTTAATTTTAAAGTTAATGTTGTTTTTGATAACTGCAATGTATTTTCCAGCGCGATGCCTTCTTGAGAAGGTCCTGAAACCCCCATACTTAATAGCATTGCCAGAGTGCCTTTCCAGTTGGTCTGGCACATATATGTTATCTCATGCCACATATGTTTTCAATTATCGTGCCCAGACACGGGCGCGATAATTGAAAACAGATTGCTCACTCTGGCGCGCGCGCGCACCACTTGCGGGCTTGTTGCATATCCACCCCCTCTGATCTCCTACCGCCCATGCGTTCCTTGCTTTCTTCACTCCGCCGCTCTCAGCATTTCTCTCGTTAATCCGTTGCCCACGCACCCATCTCACCTGTCCTTTCCCTATGCCTCCACCTCCTATCTCTTCCTGCCTTTCTCCCTGTCACGCTGTCCATTCTCCTATCCTTTTCCATTTCCGAACCCTCCCCCCACCATGGCCCCGTGTCCGCGTCTCTCTCTCTGTTATGAGCTGCTGTAGACGTGTTGCCCTGTCATAAAAACATAACACCGGAAAAACATTGATTTTCAAGTTAATGTTGTTTTTGATATCTGCAATGTATGTTCCAGCGCAATGCTTTCTTGGGAAGGTCCTGAAGCCCCCGTACTTGATAGCATTGCCAGAGTGCCTTTCCAGTTTGTCTGGCACATAAAATATATGTTATCTCACAAGTGAAATAACAGATTGTTATTGTTTAAAGCACCAGGTAAAATGATTGGTTTGCACGACAAGCTGAGAGCTGTGTATATTCGAGTCACTGGTATTGTTGGAGATGTATATGTCGGCCATCAGTAAATGCCCAAGGCTGTACCAGGAGATTTAAGTACAATATTTGTCAATATCCGTGAGTCTTCAAAATGGTGCCTTTGTCACTGTCTGAAACCTCTCTAGTAACACATTGCAGCAGGAGGCGGGCACATTGCACCAGGTCAAATTCAAACAAATGCCCTTTCCTGTCCCATGCTCTATGTAAATTGATTGTAATTACCCATATCTTTCCAGGGGTATCCAGTGTGCAGCCCACCCTGCCGCTTGCCTGTCAGTTTTGTACAGCCTGTTCCAGCATGTGCAGGAAACATGTATGCATTTGTAAAACACACTCTCTGTCCATGTTTTTTTTATTGATTTCTCCGGATGTTGTAGGCACTTTCGGTAGAGATGCCTGGTCTCCAAAGATACCCGGTAGCAAGCGATGCTGCTGGAAAGACACACAATGGGGGCACAATCTGCTGTATGTCACAAGTAGGGACCGCTTCCTGAGTGTCCATTAATAGAAGCGATCACATCACTTCTGTTGGTTTTAGGCAGGGACATTTCTCCAGCCCCTTCCCTTGGTGATGGTGGTGCCATATCTAACACTTTGAGGAGCAGAATGACACCCCCTTGGAACGGTGCCACTGGAGGCTGGCTAGCATTGGCTCAGCGCGTCTTGACCACATACAGTAACTCCATTGTGTCATTGTCTTTTGAAACAAACATTCACACGTTATCACTCACAGCTTATCGGTTTTTGATGAAGCGCTGTGTAAGAGCCAGGCTGATGTAAGAATTTCTCACACCTGAGATGAGGAAACATTCTGGCGACCTCCCCTCTCACTACAACTCTTGTCTTCACAACCAATTATTAAAAGACACTCTGCTTGTACCAAGCAGCATTTTCAAGCAGGTGATCGCTACCCTGCTGCCTACATACACAGACCGGCTGGGTTGGCTCTACCCGTGAGAGTCCTTTGGCGAAAGAGTCTGTTTTGGTCAGTGTCTCAGCCACACTGGACAAGAAACAGACAAACTTTTTTGGCTCAATCATGCCTTTTCAGTTTTATTCAAATAATTCATAACACAGACAAATTCCTTGGTTCACAGCTGTATTAGCTGCTTTAAAATTGAAACCTCGCCATACAGAAAGACGCTTGTATTTCAAATGAGATACAACCAATACATTATTGTATTTGCAGGCCCTGTTATAAAATAAGCAGAAATGTAAGCAAAAATGTGCATAACAAGATGTGAACTTATTCATCGTGCATTTGAATGCTCCTAGTTTAGACAATAAGCAGTTTATGTCCATTAAGGAACTGGCTAGGCATTTACTGATGCACCCTATCAAAGATAGCATTAGCAATTGCCAAAGCTCCGTTATCAAGGAGAGCCACAAAAAGACTTAAAAAACAACTTAAGAAGTCCAAATCTAGAAGCAGAAACACACCCTCGGTGGTTCCAACCCTGGGCGACACTGAAACTAAATGTACCCCCAAACCACTCTTCCCCCATTTTCATACCCAAGCAGGTGTCTAAAATGGGTAAGTCATGTGACGCACCTCTTGTACGCGGTGAGGCCCAAAGTCAACAAATCCCTCATATGGAGGGTCAAACCAATGAGGATCTCCAACAACGGCCTTCACAGGTGGCCGTTGCCGCACCATCAAGTGCCCCCAGCCCTTCCGGCTGGGTTTTGCAACATGAGTCTGTAACAAATCCCAAACTACAACAGGGCGAACAGCCAGTACAGTCTAGAGTGGTAGGTCTAACAACTGAGGGGCAAGGGAATCAGCAACCAGGAGTCACACTCAAAAACGACCTAAATTCGACATCAGACCAGGGGGAGTGGCAAGGATTTCCGAGTGTGGAAGGCCAATCAAGCATGGGGCCCAATGGGCAGCAGCCAGAATCCACTCACAAAAACCCTTTAAATTTCAGTAACCAGAGGCCAATGCTCAAGGAAGAAGGGGTGAGATTGTGCTCCATCACTCAAAAAAACAAACAACCCACCTATGAGCTACAGTTAACACCAAGGTACACAGCAAAAGGCTCATTTGACATCTTGAACAGGTTTAATATTGTCCGCCTCTTTGGCCATATTGCCTCGCTGGCCCATATCACCTCAGAAAATATTGAGTGGGTGATATTCAAGAGACTGGAGACAGATACCCACCATAATCGGACTTGCGAGCCAGCAAGTCCAACAGGCTGTCCTTAAGGAAGCAACACTGTTCGCTGAATGGGGCATTGAAGTCGTTGCGCCAAGGACACTGAAATATCCACACGTCCTGTTACCGCAACAGGACACACATGAACCGTCATCCATGCTGAAAGGCATAAGGCACACCCGCCCAGATATAGGGGCGAAATCAGGGCGGGCAAAAACCCCGCTAAAAATCAAAATCCAGCAAAACGACGTGCAACGGCATTACCAGACATCAGATCACCTGGAGGCCACATGGAGACAGTGTCCCTAACCTAATAAACAGCCATGTAAATAACGCCCGTTCAAATCCACTCAGGGGCCTAGTCCGCGAGTTATTCATTATCTCATGGAATATTGCAGGGCTGAGCAACATCTTTAGGGACATAACTACACCTTAATACCTCGCACAGGGGGACATACTGTGTATTCAGGAAACCTGGGCAAGGGCTACGACCGCCATTGGTGGCTTTTATGAACATTTTAAACCAGCGACCAAAAGGACAATCTTTGGTCGCCCGTCAGGGGGTCTCTCCATCTACGTAAGTCATGCGTGCAAAATTAACACAACTGAACTAAACTTGGGGTCTCCTGATCTTCAAGACATCCTAATCAGTGGGTTGTCATCGGGTCAAAAAACTCGCCCCCTTCTACTAATTAATTGTTATTTCAACCCAATTAAGTATCAATCCTCCCAGGCCATGGAATCACATTTCAATTTTGGAAGATCTTTTAATAAATTGGAAGGACCAAGACGTAATAATCGCGGGTGATTTCAATCACAGAGGCTTGGGTTTAATCTCGGAGGCACCATCAAGTAAGAAGTCAGCCCTACTGACTGAATTTCTCACAAATTTTAAGCTGCACTCCACCCACAGAATACAAAAAAAGACCCAACCTGAATGGACCACCATCCCGACCTTTAGAAATGTCTCTACTATAGACTACATCTTTATCAACGAAGGGCTTGCCCACAATCTTTGCAACTTTACAGTGGACGACAGAGAGGAAAGCGATCATAGGCCCCTCCGCGCCTCATTCAATCTGGCGCGGGTACAAGCAGAATTACAAGTAGTTATTGGAACCACTACGGGGGAGGAACATCACAAAGTGCTTAAAAGAATAAAATGGTCAACCAATCTCAGTCATAGCCTGCTAGATTATGTAGCTAGATGGGAGGAAGCACCTAACCCAGTTCAAACTAAGAACATCACCTACCTCTGGGAAACTCTGACCTCCGACTTATTGGAATGTCTGGGCAATAACCACCATTCAAGAAGTCGCCAATTTCACTCTGAGCCTCGCCGTGCAAAATCGTGGTACCTGTCACAGAGTAAGCGTGCTCTTAATAAGGCAATCAGGGCACAAAAGAAAGGCACTCATTTGTCAGGGAGATACTCCATTGCTGCCCTGCGAACTGACTATAAAAAGAAAGTCTGGGCCCACAAAAAACTGCAGACCGAACAGAATTGGTTGACCGTGTTCTCCTTAATTAAAGGAAATGACAACAGCAAGCTTTGGCGTTTCATTAACAGTCTGACCCCCAGAGGAGCGCAAAAGGAAAACAGTGTTGCAGGGAAAGTGTGGGAACAGTATGCCAAGGGGCTGTACACCTGCGAGACAAATCAGCCCACTGCAGGAAGCCTTGCGTGGTCCAAGGTGGCGGCGGAAATTATCGAACCCGAAAGTGCCACGACAGAAGGCGTAAACTCGACCTGCACCGGATCTTTCACAGAGATGGAGGTACTAAAGTACATCAAGGCCATTAGAACTGATGGCGCTCCAGGCCCAAATAGGATTCCGGCGCAGGTTCTGAAAACTGCCTCAGCCTTTTTTGCATCTTGACTCACCCCTTTATTTAACCATTCTTTTGCCACGGCAATTTTGCCATCCTCTTGGAAAGGTTCCATTCTATTCCCTATCCATAAAAAGGGGGACCACACGAACCCGGCCAATTACAGGCTCATAGCCCTCCTCGATATAGAAGCAAAGTTATATGCCCGCCTTCTTCTCAGGGACTTGGAGGACTGGGTGGACAAGAACTACATTCTTCCGCCCACACAGACCGGCTCTAGGGCTCACAGCTCCACTCTCGACAACATCTTAGCCCTTTCCTACCTCGCGAAGAAGGCCAATACGAGGTACAAGCCGCCCCTGTTCTGCTGTTTCATAGACTACTCTACAGCCTTTGACCGAGTGAACAGGGGCCGGCTCTGGGCAAAACTTGATTCCTGGGGGCTACCACAGGCTCTGCTAAAAGCTATAAAAGCGCTCTATGAGGGCACCTGGGTTAAGGTGAAGCTAAGCCCTACAATAACAACTGCAAGAATTGACACCAACTCGGGCCTCAAGCAGGGGTGCGTCTTCGCCCCCATGCTTTTCAACTTGTATACTGCGGACATGGGGTCAGCTCTGAAAGATGCCAACTTAGCACCTCCAAAACTGGGGAAGCTCGTCTTGGGAACACTCCAGTATGCAGACGACACGGTGATCATGGACCTCACTAGGGTGGGGCTCCAAAGAGCCTTAAGCAGTCTGGCCTTATACAATAAGTCAAATGACTTACGGATCAACGTGGGCAGGACCAAAATCGTCATTTTTGGCAAATACCCCCACAAAAAAGAAGCTTCATGGTATCTGGGGGAGCACCGCATCGTCACTGCCCCATCCTATAACTATCTGGGCACCTGGGTCTCTGAGAGTGCCTCTGCAGTCAAACATCTGAAGGAGCTTAAACCTAAAATTGACAAAACCATTCTGTCGCTAAGACGCCTAAGCCATCGCTTGGACAGTCCCTCAGCAGAACCAATGTTGACAGTGCTCAGGGCAAAACTGATCCCTGCCATTGCATATGGGCACATAGCCTACCCAGGTGCATTTGACAAAGTGGTCAACGCGGCCCAGGCGAAAGCCTATAAGATGGTGCTACAGGCCCCTAGATACGCAAGGAACAACAGATTAAGGCTAGAAATAGGTCTTAAGCGACCAGAGCTGGCATTACTGGGGGACCTTTTAAAACTCTCCATTAGAGTATTGAAAGCGCCAGAATATTCCCTAAAGCACTCCCTAAAATCAATCTTTGATGAGGTGGGCTCTCCCTGGCACTCAAAGGTAGGACAAGCTATTGCAGCATTGAAAATCGAAAGAAGGAGTTTGCCCCTGGACGAAATTCCATTCTCAGCCTGGGCCCAAGCTGTTAAGCGCCAAGTCCGGATCATTTCCTTTGGACTTGACCTTGCTTCTCTTCGGCAAAATCCACTAACTCAGGCCCTGGACAAATCATATATTCCAGGTAAACCCCAACCTTACCTGCAAGACCCAGTACCTACTTATGCGAGAAAGAAAATGTTGTACTTTCGCCTTTTGGCCCTCAGAATCCTGGCTACACTTGTTGTGCTGTTGCGCAAAGCTGGCAAATGACCGTCATCGCTTGCTGCTTCCGATTTTACGGAACACGGACTATAGAACTTGTAGAGAGGCTTCGGACTGGTGCCTCTCAGTCTCCACGACCTGTTTGATAGCCAGAGTTGGGAAATTTATACACCAGGTAAAAATGGCACTCGACTCCCAATTAACGGCATTGTCTGCAAAGTAACTGGAACCCCCCGGCCCCAGTCATCCAACTGGTTTAAAGATCCACGAGGAATCCATCCATCGTCTACTGCCCTTGGTGCATGAATTGACTCTACCGAACTTTCACGGGCCTCCCCTTATCAGTTGGGAAACATTGGTGCAACCTACACTTCACTCTTTTTAAAAGAACTCTGTTTTGGACAGCTAAACAGGACTAACACGTTAGTATTTTAACTTAAAGTGAGATTCACTTTTATGAGTGGATGGAACATGTGAGGGGGGAGTCGGGACGTTCATCAAATTTTTTTTTTTTCTTTTCTTTCTTTTTATCTTATACTGTAAAGATTTTAAGTAATCATGCAGTTTATTAAAAAAAAATATCAAAGAAACACACACTTTGGGCAATAATCCTGCTAAATATATTATAGAAAAAATAGCTAATGTCAGATATTAAATCAAAACACACTTTGAAGTTGAACCACATCCACAGCATCACTCAGTACCACCACAGCATCACTCTGCAGAGCCACAGTATCAATCAGCATCACCACATTATCACTGAGGGCAAACCCTGCATCACTCAACAACACCACAGGTTCACTTTTATGTTAAGTTTTTATGGCTTTTTCACACACAGGACACCACAACTTCACTTAGGAACACCACAGCATCACTCAGTACCACCACAGCATCACTCAGCACCACCACAGCATCACTCAGCAGCGTCACAGCATCAAACAGCACTACCACAGCATCACTCAGGGCCACCATAGCATCACTGAGTGCCAGCACAGAATCACTCAACGCAACCACAGCATCAGTCATCACCACCACAGCATCCGTCATCACTACCACAGCGTTACTCAGCACCACCGCAGCATCACTGAGCACCACCACAGCGTCACTCAGCACCACCACAGCATCAGTCAGCCCCACCACGGCATCACTCAGGGCCACAACAGGATCACTCACCTTCACCACAGCATCACTCAGCACCACCACAGCATCACTTAGTACCACCACAGCATCACTTAGTACCACCACAGCATCACTTAGTACCACCACAGCATCACTAGGGGCTACCACAGCATCACTCTGCAGCACCACAGCATCAATCAGCATCACCACAGCATCAGTCAGCACCACCATAGCGTCACTCAGGGCCACCACAGCATAACTCTGGGCCAGCACAGCATCACTCAATGGCAACTCTGCATAACTCAGGGCCAGCACAGCATCACTCAACGACACCACAGCATCACTCAGTGCTTCTTACACTTTGTAATTACAACTTCTCAGCATGCTGCACAGCAGCCACACTTCTCTACAGCACAGCTTAGAAACATTGGCAAATAGCTCTACATAAACACTTATAAGGCCCCCCCAATGCATAGCCAATAGGTCTCGCCTTTGGGACCTATAAGTGTTTAGTTATCCAGTACAATATCCTTAATTATACAGCATCAAGTGTTGCATGGCTAATCACTTATAAGGTCCCAAAAGCAAGACCTTTTGGCTATGCCAATGCTTGTTACTACGTGAGGTCCCTTGAGATGCACATTTTCTCCCACAATGGGATGGAACATCAAAAAAGGTAAAATACTCTTGTTGAGAAAAAGAGCAGATACCTGCCCTTCATAAATAGCAACATAGGGTAATTCCCCTGTTATTGTTTTTGTTTCCAGGGAGGACGTTTTTCACTGCCCTGAAGAAAGTCCAGCACCCTTTAGGGGCGAAAGCGGACTGAAACATGTTGGCACTAGGGTCTTAGGACCATAATACCCTAATTTACCCTCTCATCTCTATTTTTAATATCCCTGGCAGATCCAAGAATAAAGGGAAACTGGGATCTGTCTGTGGATTTTTAATCTTTAATTCCCCCTGGCCAATAATATTACTAAGAGCTCCCTGGAATATGGTTAAGCCCACCCTGACCTTTAGGCGTCAGGGCGAACCGATGATGAAGCAGGACACCACTAGGGTGTGTGAGGGTAAATAAAACAAAAGGATTTGTTTCGTTTCCCATTCCCTAGTGGGTTACTATCTATAGCTTCATGTAGGGACTTCCCATCACTGTTGTATCAGGGTCCACCTTAGGTAAATCGTGGATACGATTTACTTACCAGATGAGTACTTTTTGTGGTCTAGTGTTATTACACGCGAGGGTGTACTCCCTCTTGAGAGTTCCTCTCGGCCCTCACAGTGTAGAGGAAGGTTCCTTTCTCTATTTGCCGTTTTGTGCATCACATTTATTCAGTGTGGCCATGAAACACTTACAAATTGTTTTGGTGTGGAGCTAGAGTGATGTAAGTTTTTGGTGATCAGGCATCGAATTTCTTTTTTTAAAACCTTTAGGTCTAGTGACTTGAATAATCTACTCAACCTAGCTGCAATGTGTTTGACCCAAAAACGGGCCCACATTGTGTGATCCTTGGCAAATAATGTATTTAATAGAGTCAAGGACGAAATTACCATAACAGGCATCAGGCGTTACCCCGGAAGTCTAAAAGGGTGTTACTGGGGGGTCGGTTTAGTAGCAGTGCAGCAGTTTTAAAAGCACTGCTGAGTTCCTGGTACATCTAATAGTTTTCAGGAAACAATAAAAGTGCCAGGATAACTCTGATGATTAATGTACCTGCTGGAGGGAGATCGGAGTTTTAACTAGTGGCAATCTTGACTCGTCTAAAGTAGCACAGAGGGTTAATATGCCTGCTGCAAAGAGCTTGTATCATGCAGATCACAGAACAGTATTTTATGTGCATAGCACAGTGGATTATTGACTTTGTCACAGAGATCCATTTGTTACTGTGAAGTTCTTAAGTTACAATCGTGATCTAAGTTAGAAAGTTATGTTTTGTGTTGTCCCAGTCTTTCATTATCCTAATTTTGCTAAAAACGTTTTATTTTGGGTGGAGATACATTCTTATCAGTAAAAACAACCCTAACCAGTATGTTACATTCTGAATCCTGAGTTTGTGCTTCCCTGGACCAAGCGCTCTTAAAAAAATGCCTACCAGAATGGATGACATGTGAATCCTACACCTCTTAGTCCCCTTTGTCCTATGTAACATTTTCTATACAGTAATTTACACATGTATGACTCATTTTCTCTGTATGTGTTTGTGATGTAAAATGCTCTAACACTCTACCCTTGTATGAGAGACGATATAAAACAAATGAAATACACATGAGCGATGGGCTGTGGAGAGATGAGAGGCACTATTGGAGGTTGATAGTGATGGAATTATTGAAGAACCCCAATAAAGATTACCGTACTCTGGTGCACTGTAAGGTCATCATTTACTATGATTTAAAAAAAATACAGTTGAATCTATCATGAAAAATGTGTTGTGGAATGCATCATTTTTGCCTTTTTTCCCCCAAATTTTCTTGGGGGCAGAACTCCCCCAAACCTCCTTGTAGTAGTCAGGCTTGCTCGCTGCACTCAACCGCTATGCACCATAGGCGAGCTGGTTTGATCAAATTTGCCAGGGTTGTTGTAGGTTCCCAGTTCAGTCCTGCATCGAATCACCCTTTTCTTGATTGTTAAATATGAGAGCACCTTCAAATATGTGAGTTCAGCATGTCTGCTAATGTTTGATTTGATAGATTAAGTATGTATATTGTGTGAAATAAAAATCTAGCCCACATAAAACCCTACACAACTAGCCTCTTGATTCATGGCCTGCAGTGTTACTGATAAAATTACATCGCATAGAAACGGTAATGGGAACATTTTATTTCAGTAAATATTTATCATTTGCCCATCTCTAAGTAATGTGTTTTGATTTGTTTCAATATTCTTAACATATTTGTTTCCATCCCACATTAGAAGTAGAAAAATGCTTTCCCAACTACTAAACTATATTTTGAAATATTTGTTCAGTTCATTTACAAGGTATTAACATGTTTTATAAAAACAAAACTGACATTCTATAGCCTTTCATTGCACCCAGCATGATTGTCAGACCGTTCACTTTTCTTTCTCTGACTGCAACGTTAGAGGAATTTGTAAACACCATAACTAGTATAAAATAAGGAACAATCTGTAAGAAGTCTTAAAATTACATCTGTCGTCTGTCTTTGAACGGACAGCAAATGTAACAAGATTTAAAGGCATCTTTATTGCTCTTTCATTTTCTTAATTATAAGAACACCTGCTCTTTGTCAGCTGGAGACTCTCGCCAGACCAGGCCAGTAGTCCTTAAAAGTAGCTCACCCTGACAACATCTGACTCTCCATAGCGAGTGGGCGAGTATATTTCTTGAGGCCTGGTAATGAAACCCCATGTATTCCACATGTTTCTTACACTCAGTACCACTAAACAAATATCCATGGGTAATTATGAAATTAATTGTGAGGGGCACAAAGAAACAAATTCTGAAATTGTGAGGTGTACAAAGAAACTTCCCTTGAACTTATCAGAGATGACAGTTGCCAAGCATCTCCTCCAGCCATTCGTCTAGGAACATGTGACATACCTTTTGTGTTAACAGTGTCTTAGTTGCCACCAGTCCTCTTTTTTAGCCAGTTCAATAAATTGCCATTTTAATAGTTGCGGAATGACAAGACAAATTCCCCTGAGAATCAAACATTTTCGATGAGCTGCATGTTCACCATTCACATATCAAAATGCAGTTTACAGAGACTGCAGTGCAGATGCATTTTCCCGATCTTTTCAAGATGTTGCAATCATTAAGCAAGAGTGTGTGGGTCTCCATAGGGATGCCTCGCTGATGCCAGCTTTGTCCAGGTCAACATGACAAGCTTGATGAACTACATAGCAAGTGTGCCCTCTGCAATCGCTGGGTTGGCTTCACAGTTGGCAAAAGGACTCAAGCAAAAATAAGCACTGGCCTTGCCAATAGTTGTGGCTTATGAATGAATTAATAAAAGTGTTTCTTGTGTCATTGATGCGTTTAGGCTCTCATTAAACCTTTATACATGCACTCAGTCACTGACTCGTTCTTGCTTTCACCCTCCGACACAACTGCAGTAAAATACACACCGAATCTGTGGTAAAATTCCAGCACGGCCTCCACATTTAGTGCCAATGTATTGGCCATCTTGGAATGCTAAACCAATGGTACACTATGGACAACAGTATTCCATAACCGAGTCCTGGTTTAGAGGAAGAGGCCACATGGGATGTGGCGCACTGCAGATGAAATTATCGCAAACAAACCGTTGACACTGCCTGGAGATCTGTAGTATCCTCTTAAGAATCGTTCCTATGAAAAGTTGAAAAGCAAAGATATGAAAGAGGAAGTGCAAAAGGAGCAAAGTGAAAACTGAAGGATTGGCCAAACCGTTCAGAAACTGAAGCACATTTTATTTTTAGGTGGATGTATGCATTTGATCAGACAATGCCATTATTCACAGTGCGAGAGAGCTATCATGGATGGAAGCAGGGTGTAAATGAGACACAATCTGGCCAGTGGCAGCAGCACAGAGCTGACTCAGGCGCATGTATGTATATATATATCTCCTATCTTTCGTATTTCACACAAAAGAACCGAGCCCAACTCCGTTATGCGTGGATAGTTTATTTATTTCAAATGATCGACAAATCCTTGCCCGACGCGTTTCGGAGCCAAGCTCCTTTGTCACGGGTCAATTTCATTATATATATTACCTACTGGCGGTCATCAGTAGATAGTTATAGTTAGGACCTATTTTCCATAGGAAATCCGCAACATTCTATTTGGAATAACTTTGGCACCGTTTGACGAATGTTTGCGAAATTTTCAAAACGTATTTATTTATTTATTTGAAAGTTTTATAGAGCGCGTACAAGACCCTTGCGGGTATCCGAGCACTTTACAGTCAGTGTGTTTAGTTATATCATACATTAAAGATAAGCAGGACCCTAATAAATAGCTTCAGAAAGCATAACATACAAAAAAGACAAATCAATATGAAGCAGAACAGGAGCGGTCTGATAAGTCATGGTGGTACAATAATGATAAAAACTTCAAATATATAGAACAACCTGAGCATACAAAAAGCGAAGCGGTGAGGTGCAGAGCAAGGGCGAACAGACGAATTATGGTAATGGCAAAAATATTGATTAGGTGGATACATATGATGAAGGGAATGGAGGTTCTCACAGACACATGAGGCTGTGTTTACGTGAATTTTGCCATAAGGATGCCTTTTAATTCCAGTTTGAAGGAGGAGGAGGCAGTGGCGTCACTAGGGGGGTGCGGGGGGTGCGGACCGCACCGGGTGACTACAGGGCAAGGGGTGACACCAATCTGGTTAGCTGCATTGGCTGCTGGCCAAACTTTGCAGCTTCGCGCCCGCAGCACCCGCAGCACGGCCTGACAGTGACCCGGCCGAGGTAGTCCTGTACCCAAATACCGAGACCCCCGGGCGGGGCCTTCCCTCAGCAGTTGTTATTAAGTACTGGCTGGCGCCGCGGGGAAATGTGACCTCCTCACACCCAGAAAAAGAAAACACAAACTTCTGGTCTAGTTGACTCTGTCTCCCGTGGAGATGCCCACGAACACGGAACACCTAAATTATAAAATAATTCATAGCAAACGTTTTTTCCCGAACATTCTCCTACTGCAGTGAGAATAATAGCCTGCACGCTCCAGAATAAAACTAAGAAACGTATTTTCACGTTTCTAACATTTCTGTTCCGTTTTAGCTGAAAACGAAGCTTCCGGCCCAGTGTTTAAAATATTTTCGACACAAGTCTCATCTGCCGATCTTAACTAACAAGGGTTCTAGTGCTGTCTCATTTTTGTCCCGTTTCCGATTTCTGCCACTAAAATATTAATTTCGGCGGGACCTCCGAGCTGTCGAGAAGTTTCATGCAATGAATGAAACCTTCAATCACTTTTTACGTTAAAATAATCAACAGCACGTTTTATTATCTTTCATTCACCTGCAATGAGTGCCCTTTATAGATTTGGGCCTACAATACCCGGCATGCAGTGCGTTGCTGGATAAAGAGCCGGTATAGGTTGAAGGTGTCATGTATGCTATAAGCCACAGTAGCTATAATTTACAAAGTGTTTCCATGTCGGGTTCAGGGATCTCGTGCAGCTAAGCGTCGCATTATAGACTTCTTCAAGCAACTGCCCCCGCTCCCTCTCTCTAGGCGTCTCTGCTTCGGGGCGATGCTAATCCCACTGAGTCCTCACTTCCACTGGTCTGGAAGGAAGTAAGGCCAGAAACAGGAAGCCACGGAGACTCGTGTGGAGTTGTGCAAGGCGCTGGTGAGCAGTCACTGTGTGTGAATAACTTACTACTAGTGCCCTGCCCAGCTTATTAATACCAGCGTTGGAAGGCCTGGCTGAATCACTCAGCATGGGGTCTGAGAGGCGCCCTCATGGCTGCAGAGTGCTGTGAGACAGTGTGGCTCTCTGCCGCCCCCACACCAAGCTCGCTCTGAGGGGAGGACAGGAGCTCACGCACGCGGAGGCAACGCGGGCTGCGCCTGCCGGCCGGCCTGGCCATATCTTTACCTCGCCAGCCTGGACTCGTGAGACCGTAAGTACCAAGCCTGCTTGCCATTTAGTATGTTGTTCTTTCTTGTCACACTGACACACTTTTCTCCTTGAAGATATAACCGCAACCTATTATTTAATTGTTCAGAACAGAGTTCTCCCAAAACCCCACGCAGTTAATTAACAATTAAATATGGAAAACTGCACTAAAGTTGCTTGTCTTTAATTTCACCACTGCCCCTCCATCTCATTTGTCAGCCTGTGGCACAGGGAGACAGGTCAACTAGCCACTCCTCCGCCATGGCACAGGGCAGGCTTGAGTATACCCAAAATGACTAGTGTATTTTTAGTTGCCTTGCATCAGCTAGGATTGCCTCCTTGCCATGAAAAAAATACTGGCCAGTTGCTGTCTGACATATGATACTAAATCGTTTTTTAAACAAAACCATGTATATTTATGTGTAATATTCCTTTTTAGGTTTCGACCTAGCGAAAGGAGCACGAAGTGCTCCGCCCAGGCCGAAAACTTTTGTAAACAGTATGGATGTTCGGCACCGCCTCTGTTTACCATTGGCTAGCTCCATAAATGGACGCTAGCCATTGGCAAACAGAGGCGTCCGTCAAATCCCGAGGCGACTGGTGGGCGTTCCGGCAATGTTTTTCTCATCCTGCCCCTTCTGACAACGTCATGCGGCCGTGGGCGGGGTTTATTTTTTTTTGTCCTCCATGTTTGTTTTGGCCATTCCGCGGCCGACCGCCGCCGGAGGAGGTCCAGGTGAGTTCCTTTCTGGCCGTTTGCCATTCCCGCCCCCCTCCCGCTCTCCGTGCCGTTCCCGCCCCCCTCCTGCTGTCCGTTTTAATCCTATCTTATGTCTGCCGCTTAAAGCATCCCTACATTACGTTCTAGGCTCAGTGTGGTATTCATTTTGTGAGGACTGGCTTTCAATTAGGAGAGGCATGTGCTTGCCAATGCTTGTTTAGTACAGAGTTAAATAGCTGGAATCAGGAGGAGTGTGTGTTGAGGCGTGGTTTTTAAACTCGGACGATTCTCACCCACATTTGCGCGTGAGGGAGCGAGTAAACCGAAGTGAGTGAATAAGTGGGTTAACATTGAGCTGGCAATCACGACAGCTCTGCAGTTTATTTGACCCCCCTCTGTCTCACCCTCGCATTCAGATATGGCGTAGGAATAAGCATGCGGCGCTGAGAGCACGTCTGTCCTCGGTGCCAATTTCAAATCTCGCTGTAGGGCTGCATCCTCCGTCGGGCAGTGGCTGCAAACCGAAAGGGGCAGATTACTACGGGTGTTTAAAGGACGCGGGCTTTTTTTAGCCACTGTAAACAGTTACAGTACCGAAGCCGAGGGAGATTAAATGTTCTGTATGGGATCACACAATGTAGTAAAACGTAGAGGAGAAGTCGGGAATAGAAGTAGGTTTTCCGTGTCCACAATTAGCAGTTCAGCGCTGAACCACTGTTTGTAAGAGCCACTTATATGATTCAAAGGCAGGGAGTCGACAAATGCGCCGATTACTTACTGGCAGTGCTTAATTAGTAATAAAAAATGAAGTGCCAGGACCCTTCTTGGAAGGCCACTGCAGTCTGCACTACGCATTGGCCCTGCCACCGGTGCCAATGACAGTACCAACACATAACACCTAACCATTGCACTCATACAAGTGTGACAATTCGGACTATGTCAGGTCATACAAAGCTATAATGGCGTGAGCAGCTGGTATTATTCATTTTCAGTGCCATTCATTTGATTTAATAAACACGGTTGTCGTGTACATCTCAGACAGCGCCAGTGCTGACAATTGAGTGCTGGTGCCGAGTACCGGACACTACCGGCTCAAATTAAGCACTGCGGGTGACCTTAATTGCATCGGTTACCCTTCCTTCACCCAGAATTTAACATATTTCAGGTTGGAAACCCGTGTATCACGCACATGGTATTAAAATAAAACTGCCCTTTCTCTCGGACTCGCTCAGCCGGCCTTTCTTTCCATTGCAATCTTAGCTCAGGGGAGGGATGCATGTGGTGTGCGTAACCAGTGCGTTACAGGTGGCAATATCAGTTCTGTATCTCATCGATTCACACACAGGCTGCACAGGTAGCAGGTTTGACTCCATGCAGGGCAGGTTCACTCTCTCATCCTTATGGTGTAGATAACCGGAGGACTGAGGGACACGCCACCTTGTAGTGTGCGCAGTGCAAGTGCCTGTCGTCATTTCTATTACTCCGAGTCGGATGCACCGCGTCAGTGGGCCACGCTTGCTACTGAGCCGTGCCTCCTGCAGCCCGCCTGAGAGGCTGAATGGAGATTTTGTGTTGGCGTGGCGCGCCGAGGGCCTCCCGGTGACCCGAGGGGCGGGGAGGGTTGGGTTTGGTTGTTCCCTGTGTGTGCACCCTGCGCCTGTGTGCACAGGCTTCCCCGGGTCCCTGCATCAGCCTGTGTGATGCGCAGTGTGTGTTTGGCTGGCACTGGCAGGCACGAGGCGCTGCATCTTCACGGCACCCGACCAGGGGGCACACATGCCTGAGCGGTGACCTTTCGCAGCAGCACCACAGATCATCCCTGTTGACGGAGGAGGCAAGTAAGGACAACAAGGGACACCCGACTCACAAAGAACCAGGGTACCTAAGCTTGCACACGTAAACCGCTAATTCCAATTAATGTTTAGTCCAGAGGTTTTCATTCTGTTAAACACACAGCATGTCAGTCACGTTAGACGGTATCACAGGGACGTACTCTTTTGCTCTTTCTTTAACGTGCCTTTTAAACGTTTTGTATTATGGTTTTAATTAACTACACAATATATTTTCGTACTACTGGTACAGCATGTGTTGCACGTCAATCTTAAACAATTTTTTTTAATGGAATGTCTTCCTTTTTCGTACTCTCTCTTGCATGCACCCGCCTATTTCTTGTGGCCGGAGGGACTCTTCCCGGTGGCTGCTATCGCAGGCCCGTTGCCCTTTCTCCTTACGTGCTCTGCACTTTGTAATGTTGTATAGGAAGCTGCATATGCAAGCTCTTGATATTGGAGTGCTCGATACTTGTGTCTTCAATGTCGAATTGCTTACTGTATCGCGTATGTGTCACCATTTAGCCACAAACATAAATGTTTCAGCTTTGTATATTTGCATCAACCAGACTAGTCACGGGCCAATCATTTCTTTTTCTGGTACGTCGAGCAACAAAACATCCCTGGCAAAAACAGTACACCTTCTGGAAGCATCAAGGGAGGAATTAACCAGGAAAGTAGATGTATGCACGTTTGGAGTATGAGTGTTCAGTGGAAAGGATTTTACTTTTTCAAAAACCCAACTTCCTCTATGTATGAAGGTTTTGCTTTTAGCAGAAATGCCAGGATGATACTAAATTATAGATATTTTATATCGGCTGTGGTACTCCTTTCTTCAACCCTTAGAAGGATGAATAGCGGCGTTGGCCCTACTGGGCCACGATTCTGTGCTCCGAGTATTGCACACTGACCTCCATAGCGCGCGCTCTCAACCCACTGAGCCTCTTGCTAGAAAATCGGGTCCCATCGTCTTTTTGCTGCGACAACCCGTTCTCCAGGGATTGTGCATGAGTTTGTGAAGCGTAATGAAAAATAAACGATAATCAGTTACTTGATAGACTCAAACTAATGTTTTATTCAAAGGCAGGGTGGAAAAATGAAATTAAATGACATGAAGTGAAATTTAACAAATGTGAACTTCTGACTGCAGTTAGTGATATTACGCGTACCTTTGGCTGATCAGCGATGCAGAGATAATATTGTGCACTGTACGTCTAGGGTCTTGCGAGACATTAAGCTATTGGCATTGTAAATGAAAATGCCATTTATTTATCGGTTTTCAAAACCAACCAATAAATGAAAAATTTGTCATTTACAATGCCAATAGCTCTAACTTTTACAAAGGCGAAACCGTTGCATTGTAAATGCTTGTTTGCCTTTGTTTCCTAATTATTTACATGAATTTTTTACGTAGCTTAGAACACATTTAGAATTGCTTTTTCTATTTATATTTGCTTTTTAAAGTATGTTAGGATAATGGATAAAAAATACCGTCTTTGAATGATTTTTCTTGTTTTTGTACTAACCAAGACCTCAAAATACTGGTGGTGCTGGTAGAAAACAAGCTAGATGGCAATCCTAGCCTCAGCAGTCTCCTCTCTAAGAGCATTTCACCACCACCCGGCATGGGGGGATGCAAGCGCTGAACCCTTCTCTTGCCCTCCACGTGTATTGTGAGAGCAGATGCTGGGCAGCATAGCCTGGTGTCCATCCCTGGTGAGTAGAGCAGCTTTTCAAAGACATTAACGTGATCCAGCCTGCTGTGAGACTGACTGAAAGTATAACCACCTAGTTGCACTTACTGCACTTAGCTTTAAAATTTGCTCTTTAGGCCGCACAGTCATGAATGATCAGATCAGTGATCATCTTCTGAGTAGCTGCAGTGCGTGTCTGCCATCTGTGACTAAGAACTGCAGTCATGCACTCTGTCTCCAGTTAGTTCACTTCCATATATGCTACTTTGGAGCAGTTTTAAGATCTTTCTTAGAGTTTCCGGTTGCTCAGATGAGTGTCATTTCTGATATTTAAATGTTTCCATCGTCTTCATTGCTTGATTTTGCTCGCGAGAAATTGTCACTCTTAGTCGTTGAAATGTCACTCATAATTTTACTGAAATCATAAAAATATCACACATAGCAATCGGACAACTTGGGCGCTATGTCAGTATTACCTTCTGGGTCGCTCCTTGCGGTGGACTCTTGGCCCGATCGGCCCAGCCTGGTAGGGGAGTACTGTAAGGAAAAGGCCTTGGGGGCTTGTGGCGGGAGTCCTGGGGGCGCCAAGGAGTCCTGCCTCCTAGTCTCTTCCTCTGTTGCCGGTGTGATAATTCCGTTGTGGGGGGGGGGGACGACTTTATATGCCGTTGGCCTGGAACTGCGAAGGGGAACTCGGATGCAAGGAGGTGAAAGCAGGAGAGCAGAGGAGGACAACAACACGAGGAGGACGCGGTAGCGGATGCTACAGAGGAGAAAGCGGTGGGAGAACAACCAGCGCAACCAGTGGCCGGCGGATCCAGAAGGGACACCCTGACCAAGGACGTGGACGAACGGGAGGTCTGCAGGAGCCAGGATGACCACCGGGAAGGCGTGCCGGATGAGGCGGCCTTAGCTCTGTCACAGAGGAGGTCCATGGGGTAAGTCGTGAGGGGGTGACACCATGAGTTACCCGCACTGGGTGACACCAACCCTAGTGACACCACTGGGAGGAGGAGGGGTTCAGTCTTATTTCCGGTGGAAGGGCATTCCATATCCTGGTTGCCATTCCAGAGAAGGATCGCTTATAAGTTTTTTTCTTGTTGAATTTTTGTGGTTTCAGAAGGAGGTTTTCCGCACTTCTTGTTGATCTTGTCCCTCCAGATATTGTGAGTTTTTGTGTGCGATAGCTGGGTGCATTATGCTGTAAGGCCTTGTGCGTCATGCAAGCTATTTTCAGGTGGATTCTGGCTTCAAATGGCAGCCAGTTTAAGGATTTTAGGTCCAGGAAGATGTGGGCCCTTCTTTTTGAGCCAGGGATGAGTTTCGCTGCCGCGTTGGAAGAGGCTCTTAGTGGGGTTGTAGTGGCTTTGGGGAGATGGCAAAGCGAGACACTTCCATAGTCCAGCCGCGGTAGAACTAGAGCCTGAACCGCCATCTTGAAGTCATTGGGAGGTAGGAAGGGCTTCAGCTTCCTTAGTGTATTAATCTGAAAGTTAGCTCCCTTCATTGCATTACTAATGTGTTTCTACATATTGAGGTTGCAGTCCAGAGTTATAACCAATGATTTCGCTGAATCCACAATGGTTGGTTGAACGTTGAGTGCTGTAAGGTGTTTGATCCAGTTGTGCATTAAGGGGACTTTGGCGGGTGGGGCAATAAGGAGGAATTCAGTTTTTAAAGCATTGAATTTGAGGTGATTCTCTGCCAGTCAAGTTTGGGTGGTCTTAAGAGTAGTGTTAAGCAAACTAATGTCGTCCAGGGTGTTGATCTTGAGGTACAGTTGGGTATCGTCGGCATACATGTGAAATTGCACGTTGGATGTTTGTAACAGATCGGTGAGTGGTTCCATGAATAAGTTGAAGAATGTAGGGGATAGCGAGGAACCTTGTGGGACTCCTAGCGTAACTGGAACCGGTTTGGACAGGGTGTTGTTGACCTTGAATTTTTGAGTCCGGTTTTGCAGAAAAGAGGTAAACCACTTGAGCACTGATGGACCCATTCTGTGTTTCAATAGACCTATCAAGTGCTCGTGTTTGACCGTATCGAACGCTGAGGAGAGGTCTAGTAGGATAAGGAGGCGTGCTTCTTTTTGATCAAGTATTTGAAGTGCCTCATCAATGATGTGTGTCATGGCTGATTCCGTGCTGGGGTTTGCACGGAAGTAGGATTGGTGTTTGTTTAGAAGGTTGAAGTGATCTATATGTTTTGTCAGTTGGTTTTGAACATATTTTTCCAGAAGTTTGGCCAAGGTGGGAATATTGGAGATTGGGCGGTAGTTGTTTAGGTCCGTGGGGTCATCTGTGGGTTTCTTAAGGATGGGAGACACCTGCCCTACCTTAAGGGAGTCAGGGATGCAACCTTGTAGAAGTGAACTATTGATGATCTTCGTCCAGAGAGGTAGTAGCAAAGGGGTAAGACCTTTAACCCGAGGGAGAGGGTCAGTGAGGTGATCGGAAGGCTTCAGGGCATTGAGAAATTTGCCTATAGCGTCTTCAGAGTAGGTGTAAAAGTATGACAATGCAGCGTCGTATTTTAGGGCAAACTTTGACGGGATTTGTTGTGTTGCAATTGGAGGTAGAGGGGAGGTTTTGGTGAGCGGGCAAGAGTGAGAGATTAGGTCATTGAGGAGATCTTTCTTGATGTTCTCAGACTTTAGGTTAAAGTAGTTAGAAAAGTTCTCTAATGTGGGTTGTGGGTGAATTAGTTCTTGTGGACGTTGAGGTTGGTCCTTAGATTGAGTTTTGATTAATTCAAAAAGTTTTTTTGGTCGATTTCTAGCCTGGTCAAGTTGTTGGCTGAAGAAGTCTGCTTTAGTGCGCTTGACCTTTCGATAGTAAGCATTTCTCTTTCTTTTTAGAGTCATAAGGAGCTTGGCGGATGGGACCGATCTCCAGTTGTGTTCAGCCATTCTGAGAGAACGTCTGTCCTCGTTAAGAAGATCGTTGAACCAGGGTTTAGAGTCTTTCGTGGAAACTCTCTTTAGTTGCAGGGGAGCAAATTTGTTAATTATCGAAGTCCTAAAGTTGAGGTAGTGGTTGGTGAGATCAGTTACGTTGGAAGATCCAGCAGGGAGTAGAAGTAGATTCTGGCTTGAGGTAGGTGACGTGTTTGGGTTGAGTTTTGTCCAGTCTCTTTTCCATACTTTAGGTTTTGTGGCTTGGCCGATTTAAGTTTGACTGTTTCCTTGACGAGGAAGGTTATGATTTGATGGTCATACCAATCAAAGAGAAAGTATTGACTCCAAATGAGTGGCATCACTCTTAGAGATTATTAAATCCAAAATTGCGCCTTTAATGTGTGTAGGGCTGTTGCAAATTTGGTTGAGGTCTAAGGCGTTGAGGAAGTTTTTGAGGCTGTTGACCACTGTATCGTTGGGATCGTTCCAGTGGAGGTTAAAGTCACCCAGGAAAATGTGTGTGTTTCGTCGACCGGTGTGTGTTGTGATCATATCCATGAGGTGTTCTGTGAAGAGGAGGTTGTCACCAGGTGGGTGATAGATGATGTGTAGCGGGCAGACAGGTTTACCATTACTGTTGATGTCGAGGCTTATGTATTCACAAGAAGGGAGTACCGAGGATATAGCTCTATTTACGGGGATGTTGCTTCGGTGTATGCATGCAATACCTCTTCCAATCTTACCAGTCCTGTCTAGTCTGATGACATCGTTAGGGGGTACTAGGATGTCAATGAGGGGCGAGGAGGATTCTGTAAGCCATGTTTCAGTGAGAATTATGAGGTCAAGATCAGTAGAGGTAATGAGGTCAGCTATGTCAGTGGCGTGTTTCGAGGCCGATCTGCAATTCAGGAGTGTGCATTTAAGACGGGAGTGAAAGGGGAAGTGGTGTTCCTGGATGTGTGGGACTTTACAGAGATTATTGTCGATGATTCCTCTGTTGTTGTGAGTAGAGAGCCTGTGAGGGTTTGCGAGGATAGAAGGGATGGGCATGTGTGTGAGTGAAGCGGGGGTCGCAATGACCGGTTCGTAGGAGAGCAGGAGAGAGCGAAGATCGGTCTCTGAGAAATGGTTGTTGGTACGCGATGGGCGGGAGGATAGGTTACGGGAGGGTACTGATTTCCAACTGGGAGCATTGTGTTTGGGGGTGCTAGGGAGGTGAGTTTGGGACTTGCTAGGTATATTGGTTCTGTAGGATCTGGGGAGCCATGGATGACTCAATAGCATCACTTTAAAAGCGTGGAGATCCTCTTTGATTAAATGAAGTGTGGACATGATCTCATCTAATCTAGTGTCTGGTGTGGTTATGATGGGGGGAGGTGATGAGATGAGTGTGTGTGTGTTAGGGGTGTCGGCTGGTTGGGTGTATGGGCTGGTGCAGGGGTGCGTGAGTTAGAATGTGCAGATGTGTGTTTGTGTGGTAGGGATGTTGATGTAAGTGGCTGAGTACAGGGTTTGGCATGTTGGTGGGCAGGTGTGTGAGGTGCGGTAGGATGCATTGCTTGTTCAGAGGGTGGACTGATGTCTGAGAAGTCGAGGGGTGAACAGTAGAGTGTAGGTGACAGCTGTGGGGGACTGGTTAGCGTGAGTGCAGTCCTTGAAAGGTGTGTTATTGCGAGTAAGGGAGGAGGTGAGGGGGGAGAGAGTAGTGGGGGTGTGTGATAGAAGGGTGGGGAGCTATGGTGGTTCCCATAGTGGTTTCCGTTACTAATGGGGTAAGAATGTAGAATAGGTCATGTTAGGGGGAGATAGGTTGAGCTGTAAGCAGTCGATGTTGGGTGTGGTGTTGTGAGGTGTGGCTAGGGTAGGGGGAGAGATGATGAGGGAAGGGATTGAGAAGGAAGAGGGGTGGGGAGCTATGGTCAAGCCTCGAGTTATTTCCGTTGCTGTGTGAGGTGCGAAGGTGGTCTCGTTCATGGTGGGTAGGGGAAGGGTGAGATGTTTCGGTGCGGTGCTGCTAGGTGTATAAGTGGAAGTGGGCGTCAGGGTAGTCGGGGTAGAGGAAGCGGATGAATCTGAAGCCTGTGATGGTCAGGAGGGTGGGTTGGGGGGGGGAGCTGAGGAGGGATAGGGCGATAGCGCCACAAATAATGTTGGTGTGGGTGGATAGTGAGGCAGTTTGAGGATTGTCCACTTGTTCTTTAATGATGGGGAAGATGTTATCTAGGAGATTTAAACTACGGTCAGTGGGTTGGATGAGGCTAGTACCGTTGTTGTAGATAGTGATTGTTGCTGTAGCTTGAAAGAGTTGGAAAGGGCCAATTTAAATAGCTAGACCATGTGCCGATTTTCTTGGGGAAGAAATCGGAAAAGTGGCTAGGAGTACTTTCCTCCATTGTGCTCTCTCCATTTTGTGTGGAAGATGTCAATGGTTGAGTGTCCGTTGCGTGGGGAGAAGTAGGGATCAGCGAAGAGAGTTTCAGGGTGTGATTTGATGGAATTGTGTTTGAACCGTTTGGCAGATTTTTTTGAGAAGCCAGGGGGATAGACGATGTTGTGTGTGTGAGTGCCTGTGAGTTCCATGGTGTGTGTGGGCAGGTAGGTGAGGATGATAGGGCACCAGAGAGACTATGGAACGCTGGGACCAGGAGAGGTCCAGAGAGGGGGTTAGGGGAAGGAGGGAAATTAGGCGGGAGTAAGACGGTCTGATACTACGGATGAGGATAGTTAATAGTGGGCTAGGAGGATACGGGGGTAGGAAAGAAGATGACATGAAATATGAAAAGCGTGCCTAGGGCGTTGGGTGGCATGGCAGAGATGAGAGAGGAGGGAGAAGCTTAGGGCGGGTGGCTGAATGAGGTGGAAGTTTGGGAGGTCAGAGTAGTGAGGGAGGGGGGTGTAAGTCGATTAAGGGTTAAGGTGTCCAGAGGCTAGAGCAGTGAGGGTAGGTCAGGCTAAGATGGCCGACTTCTTAGAAGCAGATAATGTGGTGGAAGATAGGGAGGTCAGAGTAGTGAGGGAGGGGGACGAAAGTCGAGTAGGGGTTAGGGTGTCCAGAGGCTAGAGCAATGAGGGTAAGTCAGGCTAAAGTGGCCGACTTCTTAGAAGCAAATACTAGGTAGTCCTCTGTTAGTTTCCTTTCAAGAGTAGACGTTAGACAGGCTAAGATGGCCAATTTCTTAGAAGTAGATACTAGGTAGTCCTCTGTTAGTTTCCTTTAAATTTTCTGGATCGTCCAGTGACAAGTGTTTGACTGGTTTTGACGGTGGACGCTGTCCTCGAGTTCCCCGATTTCATGGGCCTCCTCTAAACACTATTGGGAAGAGGTTGGGCGTGCCACACTTTGAACACGTTGGCCCTGGGGCTGGTCATTCTTCCTGTGGGTGTCCTTCTTTGCTGCAGTATCCGCAGCATGACCCCTGTACGCCTCTTCCAGGCCATCGACCCGGGGTACCTCTGTTCTGGGGTCGGATCGCATCTACCCTTTCTGTCTTGATTGTGGCCATTTTTTCTGCTTGTTGGGTAATCCATTGCCATTGCTCTGGAGTCAGACAGGTCATGCGACCTGGCCATGATGACGATGTCCTCTAGGGTGATGCCTGGTTGGTGCAAGATAAGGGTCCTGAGGTTTTTATTCCGGCATCCTTGGATCATTTGGGCCCTCTCTACTTTTTTTTGGTCGCCATCTGTACACGTGCTGGCCAGGTCACACTGTCGCGCGTTGAATGCGTCAATCGATTCCCCTTCTCTCTGTCGTTCTTGGTGCAATTTAAACCTCTTGTAATCTGGGTTTAGTTGGGGGTTGAAATGCGCATTCAGGGCTCTGACCGCAGCGTCGTAGTCGTTGAGCGCTCCGGTGTTGGGGAGGTGGGCGAATAGCTTGTAGATCTCATCACCCGAGAAATGTAGTAGGAGGGAACGCTTGAGTGCACTATATGATTCTCTGGTCGCCGTGAAGTAGTTGTTCAACCTGCTGATCCATAGGGTCCATCTAGGAGACGCCGTGGCCGGGTCTATGAGATCGCTGAATGGTGGCAGTGCGTTGATCTGCGAGTGTTATGATGCTGGATGCACGGCTTGGGGCCCAGCTTGTTGGGCGGGAGAGGTGGTGGTGCAACATGCGCGTGTTTGTCTGTCATCTTTGTGTCTGGTTCGTGCGCTTCCTGCTGTGTGAAGACTGTTCCTCTCCCCTTTGAGCGCGGTGTATAAGATGCTGGAGGTGCCTGGCGCCTGATGTGCCTCATGTGCTCTTCTCAGAGGGTGTCTTCTGGGGCCTTCCACTTCGGATGGGCTCCCACTTCTCCCTGCTTGCCTCCTGACAGGTGTCTGGTCTGGCCCTGCTTGCTTCTTGGCTCCTCCCCTTCTGGAGGCTTCAGAGTAAGCAGTGTGCAATAAGGGCTGACACCTCATGGGAGGCACAGGGGAATGGCAGCCAGAAGTTCCAGGCCCAACAGCGTGGCTATGCCGTGTGCACACCGTGGCAGGGGCACCGCAGGTTGTTCTGCACGTGCGCGCGTGGTGTAGCTCAGCGCCGGCTTCCACCCAAGGGACACCGGGAGCACCAGCATGGCCTGACCGTGCTGAGAATGCGCTCGGTCCAGGAAGTATATGCGTGAGTGCGCGCCTACCTTCACCGCCGGGCACGCTCCGCTTCACAATGCAGCACGCGATCTCGGTGCGATACTGCAGCGGCGTTCTTCGCTCTGACGGGCCTGGAGCAGGAATTTTGGCGCAGGTGGGCCACAATACAGGAGCCTCAATGCAGGCGGGGTGCAGTCTGTCACCTAACAGGACGAGCACCATCGTCGCCAATGTGACGCTGGCCGTTGATGGCAGCCGTAGGCCCAGCTAACGTTGTCATGGGACACAAAGGGAAGCACACACACTTAGTGACTGGGTGTGGGCAGGAAGTCACGAGCGACCTCCGCCCATTTGTTTATACCCTCTGGCCACGGCTGGCCAGAGGGTGATACAAAGTATGTTGATCTGTTTCGGGGTAGCAGTCCCCGGGCTACATGCGGCCCACAACTAGACCGCTACAGTGGGCAGGTCCAAGGCAGCAGCAGCAGAACACCACCTACGGTACTAAAGCAGCCATGTGCAGGGGTTCAAAACAGCATTGAGTGCCCAATGTTAGTCTATAGGGTTCGGTCTTCGCATAGAGGCTGCAGACTTTGACTGGGAGGCCAGTCGGGCTCAACCAACATTCAGGGCTCACGATGCTCTGGTATGAGAGGACACCTTTGGTCCTCTTCTCCACGGGCCAGGTGAAACGGGTGCAGAGGTGTCCTTAGGTGTCTGACTTTTCTTACCATGGTAGAGGGAGCCTGCGAACAGAGGCTGAAGTTGACCCAGAGAGTTCACAAGGGGTAAAACCACAGTGGACTTGGTCTCTGGAGGGCTGGGGGACCACTCTGGTACCATTGGCCCACTTCTACTCGGGCTTGGAGTGACGGGTGCAGTGGTGTCCTTGTGGGGTTGGGTTTTCCCCGTCTTGAAATCCTCTCGGGTCTTTCTGTGTGCCTGCAGAACGCAGGGAAGCAGGTCTGCTGCTTCACAGGAGTTGTTGGTCCCGGAGTGAAGTGTCGCTAGATCTCCCGAGCTGTGGGGACTCAGCAGCTGAGTGGCAAGTAGGCCTTTGGTGCAATTGTAGAAATCAGCCGGCAGACCAGCAGGGTTGGCACCAAGTCAGTTGCTGGATCTTCTGTTATGGCTCTGTGCAACTCCTCACGTCCTTCTTCTTTCAGCTCAGCAGGATTTGCTTTTCTGGTGCCCCGGGCTCCCCTAAATACTGAATTTAGGGGCGTTGGGGGAGTGTAGTGTAGAAGCCAATGGGCTATTGACCCCTTGGGTCACTACGCCCCCTAAATGACCACTTCCTGTAGGAAGTGGGCATGACCCTGGCCCAGAGCTCATAAGTTAGCCACCAGAAAGATGGCCAGCTCTGAAAACTTGTGTCCACTTCGCGTTAGGCCATCTTAGGGGTGGTACTAGCCTGGGCACTCCTACATGACTAGCTAATTTTCCCACCTCTCCAGGTGCCAAAGGACTGTCGACAAAGCGGGTCAGCTTCCTCTCCTGTGAGGGAAGCCAGACTTGCATGTCAAAGGCAGCTGCTTCTTTGAAGCTCCTCTGTCGTCGAATGCTAATCAACAAGTTATCCTGTGTGGGAGGGGTGTGTGAGTATCCTCTTCCCGAGCCGGCTTTGTTTGTGACCTCCTTAGAACAAAGGCCCTCACCCTTAGGGGTCCGAAACTTGTCTCTGTGTCAGACTTGCTGAGTCCAGTCAGTTATTACACCAAAGGCTGGTATGCTTTTTGGGGGCACCTTTAAGGTGCCCTCTGGGTGCATGTATTAATAAATCCAACACTGGATTCACTGTAGGTTTATTATTACGAGATGTTTGATACCAAACATCCCTATTTTCAGTGAAGCCATCATGTAGCTGGGTAACTTGTTTTCACCAGTTTCCAGCACATGTTTTAAGATGTCTTCTTGCTCCACCTATACTGGCAGTAATGGAAGTGACCAACCCAGGGTCATATCTGCTCATGTAGAAATGCCCTCACTTGCAGTATAAGGCACCCTGCCTTAGGGCTATAAGGCCTGCTGTAGGGGTGACTTACAAATACTACATGCAGTGTTAGTGGACATGGCATACAGGGATGTGTGTCCTGTTGTGTTTTGACTTTAGTCTGCACCAAGACACGCAGCCTGCAGTGGCAGTCGTCGTGCATGTGTTTGGTGAGGGGTCTCCTTGGGTGGCACAATTTGTGCTGTAGCCCTTAGGGCCCTTCCTTAGTAGTTCGGGTCCTTGGTACCAGGGTACCATTTACTAGGGACTTACACCGAGTGCTAATGGTATTGCCAATTTCGGAAACAATTGTACGGTTTTGGGAAAGAGATCCGGCACTGGGCACCTGCTTAGCAGGGACCCAGTGCACCTCCAGTCAAATTCACATCACGTACCAGGCAAAAAGTGGGGGTGACCATGTCAAAATGCGGCACTTTCCTACAAGTACCAAAACCCTTGCCTACTATTGTAATCAGTGTGATTCCGTGTTACAAAAGACCGATCTGTAGTCTTTAATTCAGAGTAATACCAATCTACTCTTTAATGCCTTTGACTTGAACATATGCTGTTCACAGCCAATATGTCAGGCCTACTGCTTTTATTGTAAAACTTGATTATAAGCAAACAGGTCTATAACCTTTATCATTGGCTTGTCACCTTAACAAACTCAGACCTACTATGTTGGTCATAAGCCTTCCCACTAACCAACCATCTGGCATACGGTCATCAAAGTACAAATGTATACACAATTACAGTAGTCAAAGTAAAATAGTATCTCTCAAAAGAGAACCTAACATTGATTATTGAAGGTCATATCTTCTATCTCCACTGTGTTTTAAGTGGATCACCAAACCCCTTGCCTACTATGAAAATCAGTGAAATTCCATGGAACAAAATACTTACCTAGAAGCTTTAGCACAGTTTAGTAACAATCCATCCTTAAAAGGATATTGTGTTTAACACTTGCTTTTTACAATATTTAGGTCTGGTTATGGCTTTGTCCTAATGTTTCATAGTAAACTTATCAAACCTATGAAATGTGTCAGGACTTTTCCAATGAAACAATGAAGCCTTTATCCTTTACTATTGGCTTTACACCTTACCCAGCACCGTTAAAGTCTTACCGGTTTTAACAAATGCTTTCCACAGTTAATAAGCTAGACCAACTGCTCTTGTCAGAACGTTTCATTATATGCAGACCATACCTGTGACTTTGGACATAATGTTTCCCAGGGCACCATTCAACCTTCTAGCTTATAACCATAACCAACTCAGGCCTATAGTTTTGAGTATAAGCTTTCCCAAGGGGCAACCACCAGACACCTACTCATAAAATAAAGTATGTACAAAATTACAGTTGACTAAGCAAAATACCATCTCTCCTAAGAGGGCCTAGCAAGGTTTCTCACAGAGCAAACCTTCTGTATCCATGTTTTGTCAAATGGGCTAACCAACACCAAAGCCATTGTCTACTATTTCTTGTAAGAAAATACCTGTCTATAGTCTTGAATGTAGAGTATTTTAAAGACTCCACACTTAACTGTCTATTGACTTTAAGATATGCTTTTCACAATAAATACGTTGGGCCTGCTGCCTTTATAATATCATTTGATAATAAACATTTCAGGCCTATTGCTACGATAATTGGCTTGCCACCTTAACCATCGAGTGGCCCAACATGTGGGTGGAGCCTAGCCCCCTCTCAGTAGTACTCCGAAAACTCTTTTTTTTTTTATCACATAAGGCCAGTTGCAGTTGCACTGTCAAACTAGACCTAAAAATCCATGTATATTAGTGTAGGCCTGCGCATGTAATACTGCTCTCCAACACAAACTGCACTCTGAAGTCTAAAGTTAATGATGGTAGATGAGCATGCTGGGACTGCAACAAATTCCTCATGACTACCCTCATCCCATTTGTGCTGCTATCGGAGAAAAATGTACACTGTAAATCTTTTAGTTATCTATGATACTTTAATAGCATTACAATGTCAGTGCCATGTGTGGGCCCCTGAAAGTTCACGATCAGCCAGCTATACTGTTGCTGGCTCAGGAAGCTGTATAAACAAAATAATCACAGCTGTTTGGAGAGGAAGCACCTTGTTCTGTGAGAAGCCCAGTAAAAAAATGTACTCCTAGCAACCATCAGGTAGGCCGAAAGCTCCTCTTTGTAGTACTCCTTAAAGCTCTTTCTTAGATTGATTTCCAGTTCCTTGTTATTTCTTGCTTAGCCAGTACGAATGCCAGGTCATGGAGTTTGCTGGTGACTTTGAACTTTGACTTAATTTAATTTAATTTAATTGCGGGTTTATATAGCGCTAGGAATCGACTCCCGGAGGAGTATCTCCACGCTTCGACCGCTGGGGAACCCGTCCTGGCTCACCCTGAGAGATGGTCCCTGATGGGTATCTCTAAGGTGCGACCAAGCATCCCCGGCGGTCTGGGGGGGCCGTTGTGAAGATGAGGCAAGCTGATGCCCAGAGTTGCCGAGTGTGGTTTCTGACTAGAGTAGGCACCGAGGCGAGAATTATCGAGTCCGCTGACCCTGGTCCACGACCCTGCCGCGTCGGGAATTGAACCCTGGTCCCGGGCTGTTCTCTGCTTACGGGTCTGCCGCCTCTAACCAGTGAGCCACACTTCTCCGCCTTGTGAGGGAACCTTCCTAATAGGCAGTGGGCTGGAGAGTAAATGAGCTCCTTGTTGATGGCCTCACTTAGTATATGTAATACCCCCTCCCAGTATTCACATAACTTTGGACATTCCCAAAACATGTGCAGGATTTGTGCACGGTCTGCGCCACACCGCAGGCAGGCCGCATCTTCTATGTGAAAGTACCTACTTATGCGTTCTCGGGTCAGGTAGGCCCCATTAAGAACATAATAGTTTTTCAATTTGAAGCGCGCATTTCTGGAGACCTTAAGGATACCTGCAAGCAACGCTCGCTCTAATTTCTTCCTCTGTGTGCGGCAGTGTAAGGTCTCTGTGCACTGCAGCCAAGGTTATGTGCACCAGGAACCAGACCGCGCGGGCGTGTGGGTGCAGCGTCTAAAGAAAGAGGCACTGCCAACATTAAAGTGAAAGTTGCCTATAGGGCACTTTTACACAAAGTGTTATAAAAATAAAGAAAGAAAGCTTTTGTAGTGCAGCCGCTAAAGTGAAAGCGGTCGAGCTGTGAAATAAATAAGTGCAGCTGATCAAGTGAAAGCAGACCGCGTCGTAAATGAAATAAATAAGCGCGGTCGCTGTAGTGAAAGCGGACTGCGCTGGAAATTAAAATAATGCATGAGTAAATTACATGATATAAAAGGTGGCAGCGTGATGCGACGTCTTGGGTGGAATAAGGAAGATCATTAAAGAAAACAGTGCTCACCCACTAGATAAAGCAGACTGTGTAACAACACAAGTAAAAAGTCCACTTCTTATGGGAGGATACAAATGCAGACAAGGCGGTACCAAGGAGAGACTACTAAGCCTATTCACAAATGAAAAGCAACGATATCGAAAGGACAGTAACAGGAGCGAATTAAAAAGATGGTTGGAAATGGGCAGAGCTTCTGTGCCATACCTCAATACAGCATGCCTCGCAGAGCAGCATGTATGCTGCCCAAGTTCGAACTAAAAACAAACAGGCTCTTGGCCTAAAATGATACGTCGCTGTGTGAAGAAAATAGGCACACTTGCCAGTTGGGCCCCCAGGGCACTGTATCTAAAAATTTCCCCGGAGCAGTTCTTTTTAAAGGGCGGAGGAGCGTCGCCCCACCTGCGGTGACTCTCCCCCACACTCTAGACCATACCATTGTTACTACTTTATAATTATCACAGGCAGTTAGGCACGTGCACGCTGTTCTAGTGGCAAGTGGCAGAGTTTCAGGGCGGGCTGATGGCAGCAGCAGGATCCGGGTGATTTTTTTAAGCTGGCTGCCCAGTGCTCCTGTCGGATTGCCGGCCTTCTTGCGACCTCCAGCTAGACATGCGCACTTCACACTGCACAATGCACAGCTGGTGTTAACCTGCTGGGTATTGCAGGCACAGGGACCTAGGCTGAAAAGAAGCGCTAGGTTAGCCTGCTCAAACCAATCTTGGGTTTTCTCTCATGCTGAGAGCAGCTCCAGGATTGGTTAGGTTCACGTTGGCACTAAGTCTACATGAACCACTTTCCTTTCCTTTCCTACCCTGAGCGCATGCACTACACACCACCTAGGCATTCGAACAGAGCAGAGGAGCTGGGGTGAGGAGGAGAAGAAGGGATGGAGTCAGGATCTGAAATGGCGATGCGGGCAGTAAACGAGGCCCGCAGTGAGCGAGACTGGGAGCAGTTGATGAGCCAGAAATCGCTGCACTCACAATGCTGCCAGTCTGGCTCTGCCCTCCGTATTGTTGCCGTCTTTGGTCTCCCAGACTTAAGCTGGAACGTCAAGACAGGTAAGCGCTAATAAAGAAACCGCTGTGAGCATTTTAATCTTCTCAATGTAGAGGAACTGACGGCTTGTTGAAGTCCAAAATGGAGGCGAAAGCCTTTTTCACCAACATGAAAACAATGGCAGAGATATATGATAGCCCCCTTTCTGGGGTAAGGCTTGGCATAAATACTAATAAAAGGAGGAGCCTCTCTGCCTCTTGAAGAAGCCTGGAGTGGTCTTGGAGTTAAGAAATAGAGTAAGCAACCACGAGTCATCACTGAGTATCTGAGTAAGTTAGTTACAGGGGATGGGTGTTGGAGACCTGTTTGGGAGTTCAGGATCTCTCCAGGGGGAGTGGTGTGTTAATCCCTCTAAAGCACCGTGTCTTCAACTGCCTATTTGCTGCAAATAGGTGGTTTCAGCCTCGGTTCTTGGAGCAAAGAGTCCCACTAGCCCTAAAAGACAAGAGGGGCAGGTCTTACAATACCATTTAGGGGTACTTTGATTTGGCCATCATGAGCATCTCACCCTTGGGTATAGCACTTAGTCCTACATGTGTTGTAATCCCTTTTCCTAGACCTAAAAGAAATTCAGCAAGTCCAAAAGCACAATGTGTGTTTTACACGTCATGCTTTTGAACTTGATGCATTTTTAGGTCGAGCTGACGTTAGCATTCATGCGAAGCATGAATGCTGTCAGCTCGACAACTAATGTGATCCGTTTTTAGGAGAGTGGACACCAAAGTGTTACGAGCGTTTTCAGTGCCGGATTTCACCTCGGGAGCGCGCAGCATTGTCTGCAGTGGCAGTGTCAGTTTCGCTTTTTTATTACTTTCGTTTTTCCCGAGGCTGGCTGAGGCTGGCTTGGAATGAACAGGCTTGCCCCCGCGCATGCGCAGAGTAACTCACAGCCCTTGCTTTTACAGACGCAGGCAGGCAGCCCCCACCCCTCTGCATGCACGCACGCACGCACACACAGGCGAGCGCATGCACACGCAGGCACACACATACAGGCACACAGACACTCGCTCACACACACACACCCCCCTCCCCCACAGTCACACGCACGCACACATACATACAAAGGCCGCCCGCCCGCACATGCTTTCCCCGCGCCCCCCGCATCCCTCTTCCCCGCGCCCCCCGCATCCCCCTTCCCCGCGCCCCCCGCCTCCCCCTTCCCCGCTCAGCAACGCACTCACCGGCTTCCTTCGTGCGGCGGCTCTCCTCAGCTGCAGGGCCCGGCAGCAGGACTCTTCTTACCTCCTTCTGCACCGGGGCGCAGGGTAGGCTCCTGCCTGCTCCGGTGCTCCAAACACGGCGGCTCCGTCCAATCGCGGCTCTTCCGTGGGAGGCGGGGTAGGCTCCCGCCCTCCTACTTCCTGTTTCCTGTTGACGCGCCGGCCTGCCTGACTTCCTGGTCGCAGGCCGGCAGAGTGACGGCAGTGATTTGCGGTATGTATTTAGTTAGTTATTTATGCATTTTTATATAGCGCGGACTTTACCCGAAGGCGGTATTTATTTATTTATTTTTTTGGGACGCTACCTTTTTATTTAGTTTTAAACATTGATGGCTGAATTTTATGGCACTGTACTTCTGAAGTCCCCTCGAGTTTGGTTACAATACTTTCTATCCAAGCCGATAGCGTAAGGCGTTTGGATATGTACTGATCCTGGACCCCATATCTGAACCGAGTCATCACATAATTCATAAACCGATCGAGCACTCGAAATCAAGACACGGCCCTTTTTTACACCCTTTTTAGTTGAAGTCATTTACTTTGTCCATTACCTCATAAACCGGCTTTAATAATGTTACCGCTCTTTAGGGGCTAACATGCAGAAACCCTGCAGCCTTTCGGGGGGATCCTATTCAGCCCAAGCTCATTACATATCTGCGAGGCATGCTTTATACTCAAGAGCCTCGGGGCCTCTTCGCATTCTGCAGGGGGGGCATCATTTTGCGCTCCGCCACAGCAGGCTGCCTCTCTGTGCCCGTTCTGCATTGGCGAAGGCTTGTACCCCAGCTCTCAGGCAATTCACGGGTGCTCGGACAACGGCTTTTTAACTAATTTAAATGATAAGGTTTGCGGCTATCACTTGTTTGTTTAATATTACGGGCATGTGGGTTGTGTGATGCTGCATAAACAGATGCGTTTGGAGTTTATTTACCGATCCGCTATGGAGGGGCTTTTCTTTAATCTGTTGGTGGCTGTTTTTTTTTTTTAATTTATATTGCGTCTTCATGTACACATGATGTTTGACTTTTTTGAGCAATTCGTTACGTTGGGCTTTTGTATAATTTGATACTAGCTGTTATTTTATTTATATTGCGTCTCCCGATGCTGTGTTTGCCTGCCCCGCCAGCTCTCCAAGGTTGCTATTTGTTTCTTTCCCATCTGCGTACATCACTTGCGGGATACAGGTAAATCTGCATTCTAGAGTTGCCTTTATTGTTTTGAGGCCGGGCGCAGGGGCTGCTCCGATGTTATCAAGGCTGCTATCCCACTGCTAAGGCGGTGCTGCACTCACTGCCTTGTTTATATTTGTTTTAGTTCCGTGATGCTCCGATCTTTGCCCCTTCCGAGTGGAGCTTCCGAGTGGAGCTTCCGAGTGGAGCTTCCGAGTGGAGCTTCAGAGTGGAGCTTCTGAGTGGAGCTTCAGAGTGCAGAGTGGAGCTTCAGAGTGGAGCTTCAGAGTGGAGCTTCAGAGTGGAGCTTCAGAGTGGAGCTTCAGAGTGGAGCTTCAGAGTGCAGAGTGGAGCTTCAGAGTGGAGCTTCAGAGTGGAGCTTCAGAGTGGAGCTTCAGAGTGGAGCTTCAGAGTGGAGCTTCAGAGTGGAGCTTCAGAGTGCAGAGTGGAGCTTCAAAGTGCAGCTTCAGAGTGGAGCTTCAGAGTGGAGCTTCAGAGTGGAGCTTCAGAGTGGAGCTTCAGAGTGCAGAGTGGAGCTTCAGAGTGCAGAGTGGAGCTTCAGAGTGCAGAGTGGAGCTTCAGAGTGGAGCTTCAGAGTGGAGCTTCAGAGTGGAGCTTCAGAGTGCAGAGTGGAGCTTCAGAGTGCAGAGTGGAGCTTCAGAGTGCAGAGTGGAGCTTCAGAGTGCAGAGTGGAGCTTCAGAGTGGAGCTTCAGAGTGGAGCTTCAGAGTGGAGCTTCAGAGTGGAGCTTCAGAGTGGAGCTTCAGAGTGCAGAGTGGAGCTTCAGAGTGCAGAGTGGAACTTCAGAGTGGAGCTTCAGAGTGGAGCTTCAGAGTGGAGCTTCAGAGTGGAGCTTCAGAGTGCAGAGTGGAGCTTCAGAGTGGAGCTTCAGAGTGGAGCTTCAGAGTGGAGCTTCAGAGTGGAGCTTCGGAGTGGAGCTTCAGAGTGGAGCTTCAGAGTGGAGCTTCAGAGTGCAGAGTGGAGCTTCAGAGTGGAGCTTCAGAGTGCAGAGTGGAGCTTCAGAGTGGAGCTTCAGAGTTCAGAGTGGAGCTTCAGAGTGGAGCTTCAGAGTGGAGCTTCAGAGTGGAGCTTCAGAGTGGAGCTTCAGAGTGGAGCTTCGGAGTGCAGAGTGCAGATTCGGAGTGGAGCTTCAGAGTGGAGTGGAGCTTCAGAGTGGAGCTTCAGAGTGGAGCTTCAGAGTGGAGCTTCAGAGTGGAGAGTGGAGATTCAGAGTGGAGATTCAGAGTGGAGAGTGGAGCTTCAGAGTGGAGCTTCAGAGTGGAGCTTCAGAGTGGAGCTTCAGAGTGGAGCTTCAGAGTGGAGCTTCAGAGTGGAGCTTCAGAGTGGAGCTTCAGAGTGGAGATTCAGAGTGCAGATTCAGAGTGCAGATTCAGAGTGCAGATTCAGAGTGCAGATTCAGAGTGCAGATTCGGAGTGGAGCTTCGGAGTGGAGCTGAGCTTCAGAGTGGAGCTTCAGAGTGCAGAGTGGAGCTTCAGAGTGGAGCTTCAGAGTGCAGAGTGGAGCTTCAGAGTGGAGCTTCAGAGTGCAGAGTGGAGCTTCAGAGTGGAGCTTCAGAGTGGAGCTTCAGAGTGGAGCTTCAGAGTGGAGCTTCAGAGTGGAGCTTCAGAGTGGAGCTTCAGAGCGGAGCTTCAGAGTGCAGAGTGGAGCTTCAGAGTGGAGCTTCAGAGTGGAGCTTCAGAGTGGAGCTTCAGAGTGGAGCTTCAGAGTGCAGATTCAGAGTGCAGATTCAGAGTGCAGATTCAGAGTGCAGATTCAGAGTGCAGATTCAGAGTGGAGCTTCAGAGTGGAGCTTCGGAGTGGAGCTTCGGAGTGGAGCTTCGGAGTGGAGCTTCAGAGTGGAGTGGAGCTTCAGAGTGGAGCTTCAGAGTGCAGAGTGGAGCTTCAGAGTGGAGCTTCAGAGTGCAGAGTGGAGCTTCAGAGTGGAGCTTCAGAGTGGAGCTTCAGAGTGGAGCTTCAGAGTGGAGCTTCGGAGTGCAGAGTGCAGATTCAGAGTGCAGATTCGGAGTGGAGCTTCAGAGTGGAGTGGAGCTTCAGAGTGGAGCTTCAGAGTGGAGTGGAGCTTCAGAGTGGAGCTTCAGAGTGGAGCTTCAGAGTGGAGTGAGCTTCAGAGTGGAGCTTCAGAGTGGAGCTTCAGAGTGCAGAGTGGAGCTTCAGAGTGGAGCTTCAGAGTGGAGCTTCAGAGTGGAGCTTCAGAGTGGAGCTTCAGAGTGGAGCTTCAGAGTGGAGCTTCAGAGTGGAGCTTCAGAGTGGAGCTTCAGAGTGGAGCTTCAGAGTGGAGCTTCAGAGCGGAGCTTCAGAGTGCAGAGTGGAGCTTCAGAGTGGAGCTTCAGAGTGGAGCTTCAGAGTGGAGCTTCAGAGTGGAGCTTCAGAGTGGAGCTTCAGAGTGCAGATTCAGAGTGGAGCTTCAGAGTGGAGTGGAGCTTCGGAGTGGAGCTTCAGAGTGGAGTGGAGCTTCAGAGTGGAGCTTCAGAGTGCAGAGTGGAGCTTCAGAGTGGAGCTTCAGAGTGCAGAGTGGAGCTTCAGAGTGGAGCTTCGGAGTGGAGCTTCAGAGTGGAGTGGAGCTTCAGAGTGGAGCTTCAGAGTGGAGTGGAGCTTCAGAGTGGAGCTTCAGAGTGGAGCTTCAGAGTGGAGAGTGGAGATTCAGAGTGGAGATTCAGAGTGGAGAGTGGAGCTTCAGAGTGGAGATTCAGAGTGGAGAGTGGAGCTTCAGAGTGGAGATTCAGAGTGGAGAGTGGAGCTTCAGAGTTGAGATTCAGAGTGCAGAGTGGAGCTTCAGAGTGCAGAGTGGAGCTTCAGAGTGCAGAGTGGAGATTCAGAGTGGAGCTTCAGAGTGCAGAGTGGAGATTCAGAGTGGAGCTGCAGAGTGGAGATTCAGAGTGGAGCTTCAGAGTGCAGAGTGGAGCTTCAGAGTGCAGAGTGGAGATTCAGAGTGCAGAGTGGAGATTCAGAGTGCAAATTCAGAGTGCAGAGTGCAGATTCAGAGTGGAGCTTCAGAGTGCAGATTCAGAGTGGAGCTTCAGAGTGCAGAGTGGAGCTTCAGAGTGGAGCTTCAGAGTGGAGCTTCAGAGTGGAGCTTCAGAGTGGAGCTTCAGAGTGCAGATTCAGAGTGCAGATTCAGAGTGCAGATTCAGAGTGCAGATTCAGAGTGCAGATTCGGAGTGGAGCTTCGGAGTGGAGCTGAGCTTCAGAGTGGAGCTTCAGAGTGCAGAGTGGAGCTTCAGAGTGGAGCTTCAGAGTGCAGAGTGGAGCTTCAGAGTGGAGCTTCAGAGTGCAGAGTGGAGCTTCAGAGTGGAGCTTCAGAGTGGAGCTTCAGAGTGGAGCTTCAGAGTGGAGCTTCAGAGTGGAGCTTCAGAGTGCAGAGTGGAGCTTCAGAGTGGAGCTTCAGAGTGGAGCTTCAGAGTGGAGCTTCAGAGTGGAGCTTCAGAGTGCAGAGTGGAGCTTCAGAGTGCAGAGTGGAGCTTCAGAGTGGAGCTTCAGAGTGGAGCTTCAGAGTGGAGCTTCAGAGTGGAGCTTCAGAGTGGAGCTTCAGAGTGGAGCTTCAGAGTGGAGCTTCAGAGTGCAGAGTGGAGCTTCAGAGTGGAGCTTCAGAGTGGAGCTTCAGAGTGGAGCTTCAGAGTGGAGCTTCAGAGTGGAGCTTCAGAGTGGAGCTTCAGAGTGGAGCTTCAGAGTGCAGATTCAGAGTGCAGATTCAGAGTGCAGATTCAGAGTGCAGCTTCAGAGTGGAGCTTCGGAGTGGAGCTTCAGAGTGGAGTGGAGCTTCAGAGTGGAGCTTCAGAGTGCAGAGTGGAGCTTCAGAGTGGAGCTTCAGAGTGCAGAGTGGAGCTTCAGAGTGGAGCTTCAGAGTGGAGCTTCAGAGTGGAGCTTCAGAGTGGAGCTTCAGAGTGGAGCTTCAGAGTGGAGCTTCGGAGTGCAGAGTGCAGATTCAGAGTGCAGATTCGGAGTGGAGCTTCAGAGTGGAGTGGAGCTTCAGAGTGGAGCTTCAGAGTGGAGCTTCAGAGTGGAGTGGAGCTTCAGAGTGGAGCTTCAGAGTGGAGCTTCAGAGTGGAGAGTGGAGATTCAGAGTGGAGATTCAGAGTGGAGAGTGGAGCTTCAGAGTGGAGATTCAGAGTGGAGAGTGGAGCTTCAGAGTGGAGATTCAGAGTGGAGAGTGGAGCTTCAGAGTTGAGATTCAGAGTGCAGAGTGGAGCTTCAGAGTGCAGAGTGGAGCTTCAGAGTGCAGAGTGGAGATTCAGAGTGGAGCTTCAGAGTGCAGAGTGGAGATTCAGAGTGGAGCTGCAGAGTGGAGATTCAGAGTGGAGCTTCAGAGTGCAGAGTGGAGCTTCAGAGTGCAGAGTGGAGATTCAGAGTGCAGAGTGGAGCTTCAGAGTGCAGATTCAGAGTGGAGCTTCAGAGTTCAGATTCAGAGTGGAGCTTCAGAGTGCAGAGTGGAGCTTCAGAGTGCAGCTTCAGAGTGGAGCTTCAGAGTGGAGCTTCAGAGTGGAGCTTCAGAGTGGAGCTTCAGAGTGGAGCTTCAGAGTGCAGAGTGGAGCTTCAGAGTGCAGAGTGGAGCTTCAGAGTGCAGAGTGGAGCTTCAGAATGCAGAGTGGAGCTTCAGAGTGTCAAGAGCAATGCCAATAGCTCTAACTTTAACAAAGGCAAAACCATTGCATTGTAAATGCTTGTTATTTTACCGAATCACATGCTCATGCTGCTGCCTGGTTTGTCTACATGCACACAGGCAGAATCACTCGGTACAAAATGGCTCCTGTTCACTCGTCAGTACGGTCTTGCGCCGCCCCACCTTCCCCCTGCCAAATACATTCATTCCAAATACTGCTTATTTTCATATCAGACTGACTTCTCACATCTGGGATAGCAGGGGCACCTTCCACAGTGATTAGTGCTTCACAAAAAATAATTCTCGGCTAGCGCTCAGAAGCCTTGAAGCTTTGATTGAATGACACTGCAGTTTGATGCCCCGCTCGTTTTTTGATGCTATGCGTTCCAGACACTGATTTTATTAAGACTCACTTGGAGCTCTAAACTGTCACTTGATCTTTCTTTGGGTCATTTCGTTTGCCCGGAAGGACTAACATATCTGTGAAACCCTCTTCTTTTATAGTTTGAGCATCGTCTTCGTTTAGCAGGATAACATTATACATTTGAAAATACAAATATCCGGGAAGAGCAGAGAGCAAATCTCCGCGATGTTGGGCATTCTCCTATCATAAAGGAAGCGTGTTGGTGGGACCTGTGGCATCTAACGCATCATTTAACCCTATATGCGTGGGCACCTACCACAATAATGTATAGGATGAGTTAGTTCCGTTCCCGTTTTTAATTTGATGTAAAACTCAAATCACTGCACACTCTCTACTACACACTCTCTACTACACACTCTCTACTACAGTCACTACTCTCTACTACACACTCCCTACTACAGTCACTACTCTCTACTACACATTCTGCTACACACTCTCTACTACAGTCACTACTCTCTGCTACGCACTCTACTCTCTACTACACTCTACTACACACTCTCTACTACACACTCTACTACACACTCTCTACTACAGTCACTACTCTCTGCTACGCACTCTACTCTCTACTACACACTCTACTACACACTCTCTACTACACACTCTACTACACACTCTCTACTACAGTCGCTACTCTCTACTACACACTGTACTACACACTCTACTACAGTCACTACTCTCTACTACACACTACTACCCACTCTCTACTACAGTCACTACTCTCTACTACACACTCACTACACACTCACTACTACAGCCACTACTCTCTTCGACACACTCTATACTAGACACTCTCTACTACACACTATCTACTACAGTCACTACTCTCTACTACACACTGTACTACACACTCTACTACAGTCACTACTCTCTACTACACACTACTACACACTCTCTACTACAGTCACTACTCTCTACTACACACTCTACTACACACTCACTACACACTCACTACTACAGCCACTACTCTCTTCGACACACTCTATACTAGACACTCTCTACTACACACTATCTACTACAGTCACTACTTACTACACTCTCTACTACACACTCTACTACACACTCTACTACACACTCTACTACACACTCTACTACACACTCTACATTACACACTCTACATTACACACTCTACATTACACACTCTCTACTACACACTCTCTACTACACACTCTACACTACACACTCTACTACACTCTACTACACACTCTGCTACACACACGCTCTACTACACACTCTACTACACACCCTCTACTACTCTCTACTACTCTACTACACATTCTCTACTACTCTACTACACACTCACTACTTTCTACTACACTCTACTACAGACTCTCCACTCTCTACTCCACACTCTCTACTCCACACTCTCTACTTCAATCTCTCTACCTCAATCTCTCTACTTCAATCTCTCTACTTCAATCTCTCTACTTCAATCTCTCTACTTCACATTCTGTATTACACACTCTCTACTACACACTCACTACTCTCTACTACACACTCTCTACTACACACTCTACTACACTCCCTACTACACATTCTCCTACACACTCTACTACACACTCTACTACACACTGACCACTCTACTACACACTCACCACTCTACTACACACTCACTAGTCTCTACTGCTCACTCTCTACTACACACTCTCTACTACACACTCTCTACTACACACTCTCTACTACACACTCTCTACTACACACTCTCTACTACACACTCTCTACTACACACTCACTAGTCTCTACTACACACTCACTACTCTCTACTACACACTCACTACTCTCTACTACACACTCTACTACTCACTTACTACTCTCTACTCACTCTCTACTACTCACTACTACTCTCTCTACTACTCACTATTACTCTCTACTACTCTCTCTACTACTCACTCTCTACTACTCACTCTCTACTGCTCATGACAATGCCATTAATTTATCTGTTTCCAAAACCAACACATAAATAAAACATTTGTCATTTACAATGCCAAAAGCGCTAACTTTTGCAAAGGCGAGACCGTTGCATTGTAAATGCTTGTTTTGTTAATGGAACACGGCTGCGGGCTGATTGTGGACCTTTTTGGAAATATTTCTGCTCATTGCAGCACATGATGGTGCTGCGATTAACAGGAATACTTTCACAAAGGCCCACTATCAGCCGGCAGCCACACTCTATTAAGGAATGAAATGCAGCAAGTCCAAACGCACGACGTGTGCTTTAAACGTCGTGCTTTTGAACTTGATGCATGTTTTTTTGTTAATGGAACACAGCTGAGGGCTGATTGTTGGCCTTTGTGGAAGTATTCCAGTTAATCGCAGAACCGACATGTGCTGCAATTAATAGAAATATTTTCACAATGGCCCACAATCAGCCCCCAGCCCCGCTCATTTATGAAAACAAATGCAGCAAGTACAGGAGCTTCTTGTGCTGAATGCGAGCACAGGCTACCAATAAAATGAAATTTCCCTGGCCTGCCACTCCCTGTGACGCGAACGCTCTCCATAGCTGCCAAGGTTTCAGATTGCTTATGTGTGACATGTTCACAATTTCAGTGTAATTATGAGTGACATTCAACTACTATGAGTGACACTTCCTCTGGAGCAAAAATCAAGTAATGAAGACACTAGAAACATATAAATATCAGAAATTACACTCATTGAACAACAAGAACTCTAAGAACTTGCACAACCTACTCACATCCTACCTGATTTTACACCTCTTTTGACCACTGTAGCTAAGCTGACTCAGAAGGTCTAAGCACACGATGAAGGATCAGTCTGGAGCTCAGTGGATAATCAGGCGGGCAAGCAGCTTACAGCCTGATTCATCAAGCTAAATTGCACTTGCAAAGGGCAAGATTCTCAGAATCTTGCCTTTTGCGAGTGCAATTTTTGCATTTGGGATTCATCATCCCAAATGCAAAATTCGCTATTAAAGAATTCGCACATTTGCGAAGAATTGCATTTAAGGAATCTCTATTTGAGATTCCTTAAATGCAATTCATGAATCATTTTAAAATTGCGAAATTGCAATTTTGGCCCGCTATTTACCGAGAGGTCAGACCTTGTGGTAAATAGCAAAAACTTAGAAAAATGCATTTAAATGCATTTTTCTAAGTTGCATGTTACACACACACATGTCCTTTGGACATGTGTGTGCGCAACACCAATGTAGATTACATTTCAGGGGTGCTACAGGGTGTCCTTTGGACACCCCTGCACCCTTGAAATCGCATCCTTATTTGCGATTAGCAATTTGCTAATCGCAAATAAGGAACATGTAGGAATCGCAATATTTTATGCAATTCCTACATGAATCCCGTTTTGCAAGTCCTTAATAGCGATTCCTTATGAATCGCTATTAGGGGCTCGCAAAACGGGAGAATGATGAATCAGGCTGTTTGTTCCTACCATCACCAGCTACCCTTAGATCGCTGGCAAGATAACACCTTACTTGTGCCTAAGTTTAAATACAATTATGCCAGCGTTTCTCCAACAACAAGGTGTTGTCTCTGTTTGTGCTCATGTGTTCTTTTATATGGGTTTGTGTATACATCTGATTGGTACTACAAGTGTGGCTCTGGCTATGGGATATCAGCTCTATGATGGCAGAGCACGAGTCTCCACTGGCAGGATGTCTGCATTTGGAGACTCGACATGTCAGAAGAGAGAAAATCTGTTACATTATTTACAGATTCTTGCTGTTCCCTCTTAAGTCATGTATAAACATAATAAAATCTCAAATAACATAAGTCACTGGGACAGCTCAGCTTCTTTTACGTTTGCAAAGTGAACATCCTAGCCATAGAGTTCCCTAACACTCTGGCTCCTACCAGAGTAAACATCTGTATATTAATTCCTCGCCCCTTACCTACTCTTCTATTTCATGAAACCCTGTAAAATATCTCCACATCTGGCCGTCCCCATAATTGATCGTGAAAGCCCTTCCTGACAGTCCTCGCCCCCTCTAACTGCTGTTCCTGACACACAAACCAGTCTGAGCCACTGGACTCCATCTGTTTTTGACATTTTCCATCAGCTGTTTGCTTACAAGGTCTTATGCTGATATCTCAAGGATCACAGTTTTAAGACAAAACCTCCAATCACAGCCCAGTGCTGCCCATTTAGATAGGCGTTGAAATGATCTCCAACCCCTTCCCAAGAGGCCACCATGGCATGTTCTGAAATGTACCGCAAAAAAGACGTGCAGAGTAGAAGGAGTGGAACTGGACGAAATGAGAAATACGAGGGATAGAATGAACAAAAAAAAGAAGAAAAGCAGTAAAAAAGAAAGAAAATAAACCCAGAAAGAGCACGAAAGAAAGCAAGAAAGAACTGTTTAATGAATTAAGTTCTGGCTGAGGAGCACGAGAGTCCGAGATAAGACCGGTAGAAAGGGGAAAGCCAGGCCGAGAGAAGAAGTTGTTTGAAAAGTACAGTCAGGGAGTTGGAGTTTCGCTATTAAGGTTGCATGTGTGGGTTCAGTCAGTGGTATGTGCTTTCAAAGCGCTGTTAGGTTACTTAAAAAGCCAGTACTTGATAGGGAGTCCACATGACATGATCCCAGTCAGTAGCTATGCTCACTTGCTGTTGTGTGCTTCTCTGCCATGCGAGTACACTGCTTTACACTGTAATGTGCCAGGTGACCCTGTTTCTACTTACTGCCTACCTGGCGCATGGGCGCACGGACATCTATATTTGAGGGGGCACTGAAAGGCTGAATGTGCACGCGTTTTCACGCCCCATGAACAAACCTGCCTGAAGTGCCCTTGCTCCTTCTATCAAGAGAGCTAACTGTTATCTTCAGGTGAACACCAGATGGTCCGGATAGAGCCCTCCCACGGGTGAGTTATATTGTATGGTCAGCGCAGATTCAGACATTTCTGCAGGGGCGGCAGAGGGGGCAGAGTCTCCGTTCTGAAAGGTTGCAATGGTAGATGTGCTATGCTTAGGAGATGGACAGCTGAGTGGACGGTCTTTGCGGGGATGACTAAGATGAAGTTGTAATCTCATTGGATTTGCAGGAATGATGGCACGAGGATGTTAGGCCATCATATTAGGCTGGTTTATTGACTGTCATGTCGGTGCTAGTGAATTTGAATGTGCCATGCCGGGATGTCGCATGGTGAATGTTAAGTTTGTTGACAGCCCAGATCGAGTTGAGTAAATCAGCCCCCTGCTGCAAGCTACTCGAGGGATCTGCTATGTGCGTGCTTCACATAGGACAGTGCGCGCTGGTTATATGTTCTTACAATGAATTCCGTTGCAACGCATGCCTTTACCACGCATGCGTTACAACGGAATGGTTTATCAACGCATAACTTTTTCCTCTAATTCATGCGTGGTGACGTCATACGTCGTTAAGAAGAAATGGAAGTTTCTTTCCATTTCCTCTTAAACGACGACGATTTCAGGTGAGGTTTTTATTTGGGGGGGGAGACCCCCCCAAGCCCCCCATGTTTATTTTGAACCTTTACCACATATGCCTTTACTACACACCTCGTAGTAAAGGTATGCGTGGTAAAGGCTTTCGTGTTAACCACGCATGCGTTGTAATGCATGCGTGGTTAATGTATTCGTGGAAACGGCCGCGTTGTAATGGCCGTTTCCCGTGCGGGCTTGGTGTGAAAGTGGTGCCCGCACACGCGCTCGTTTCGAGAGAACACTCTCTGCAAGTATATTGTCCCATTCCTTTGTCGAGATTGGGGTGGCTAAGTCCGCTTCACATTGGAGACGTACCTTCTCCACCGACCGTTGCTCATCTGCACGTAGTGCTTTATACAAGCAGGAGACTGCCTAAATAGTGCCTGCTGAGAGGGCCATGCAGTAGCAACTCTGCTGTGGTGGGGGTTTCGCTGTGCCGGTTCGCCAGTGCTTGCGGTTGCTGCTGTGAGCGCTCTGTGTAGTAGATAGTGCCTGCGGGGGAGTCTGAACTCTGCAGTGTTCCTCAAACAGTAGTAACTCCGCGTCTTTATAGAGGTCGCCCATCTTAATCACCCCTGCTTCTATAAATGCCCCAAGGCCAGCCAGTTGCCCCCGTATGGATACACCTTCAGCATATCTAACGGTATTTTGGAGGAATATGGGACCTGGACTCATTCTCTGTATGCCTCGGCGCCAACATTTGGCCTGCACTTTCAGTTCCTGTGTGTAGTGGCGCGCTCTAGTCTATGCACGTCACGTTGCTACGTGACGTGCGGCGGCCATTTTGAGAGACTGCGCGCGCAGCGCATTAGCGAGCGCGGCAGCCAAGGAATCGGAGCGCTGGCTCGGCGCTCTTCAGGGAAACTGTGTAAGGCAAATAAATAGTTGTTAACAAGCCACACTGGGTCAGCGGTTTATTTACAGAGTGCACCATAACAGTGGCGACGAGGTCGGGATTCGACCAAAACCTTCCAAACGAAAAAAAAAAGGAAAAAACGACGAAGGGCATCACACCCACCACGTGGCAAGGGGGTCACAGCAGACCCACATCCACGCAAGCACGTGGAACCAGCGGAACCCCAGGCAACCTGTGTCACCAAGGGAGAAGGGGACCGGACAGCTGAACAGCAAACCAGCGCAGTGTCCCTGGAGAACCACCAGGACTGGGTCACCACAGGAGGTACTGTACCCTGAAGAGCGCGGCAGGGCCATCGCAGGGCACACGAACCGACGGGAGCAGTGTGACCCCATAGCAGCCAGGCAGAGCGTCGCAGTTGGCCCACGTATCCACGGAGGAGCCAGACCTGGCTACCATTAAGGAGGGGGAGGGGGCTGACGCAGAAGGCCCCCCAGTACAGATTAAGGAGGAGGAGACGGACAACACCCCAGGGAGCCCCACAGGAAAAGGAAACAGAACGACAACGGTCAAGGAAGAGAAAATGAGCGCCCCAGCGGGATATGCCATTGCACCGGTCCAGTTCCTCCCGAAGCCAGGAGAACCACTGATGAAGTGGGAGGACTGGCGCGACTACATAAACAACTTCATAGAGGTCCTAGAGGACGAAAATGAAGAGTCCTTCAAACCCAACAGAAAAAAACGGATCCTATTACTCAACCTAGGGCCTGAGGGACTTAGAATATACAAAAGCCTGGTACCCAAACCGAGAGATGACTCGGACGATGATGTATACGCCCATGCGATCGACGATTTGAATGAACACTATCGGCCCACAGTATGTGTATCAGTCGATAGATTCAACTTCCAGCAGAGGAAACAACGCGCCGGAGAGTCGATTGAGGAGTATGTAGCGGCCCTGAAGAAACTGGCGGCCACGTGCAGGTATGCCCTGTGGGAGGAAGAGTTTATCAAAGACCAAATTGTTATGCACACGACCAGCACGAACGTCCAGGACAAGCTATGGGCAAGTGGGGATACCACACTCAAGGACGTAATGGTCATTGTCAAGAGGGCTGAACTAGCACGGAGGTGCGCTGACGCAACCAAGAAAGAACTGCCAACTGCCGCCATCGTGAACAGGATACAGGAAGAGGAACCCCGCAAGGATCAGAGTTACAGAGGTGCTACATGGAAGGGTTCCAACAAATGGCAGGGCAACTCTGGATTGCAAAAGAAACTGGAAGGAAGTGGCAACAAGAAAACGTGTTACAGGTGCGGAAGCTGGTCCCATGAGGCACACGACAGAAGATGCCCTGCGTTCAGGGCCAAGTGTCTGCACTGTGGCATCATCGGCCACTACGAGAAGGTGTGCCGGAAGAAAATGTCCAAGGGCGTGGTGAAACACATAGACCAGGATGGAGAGAACCAGGAAGAGGCGGGAGAAGAAGAAGTCGTCACCGTGTTATGCATATACGACCAGGTCATGAGTATAGAAGGGAGAAGGACGACCAAACCCGTGCTGGAAATGAAGATGGGAGGAATAACCATCAGCGTAGTGGCAGACACAGGTTCTCCTTTCACGATAATACCAAGAGCAGCGTGGGAGAAAACATTCAGACCAAAGATCGGACCGGAGCTGGAGAGATTGGACATCAGACCAGTCACATATAATGGCGATCGTATCCCAATGGTAGGATATAGACTCTTGAAGTTTGAGTTCAGAGGCAGATCGGCGGAATGCAAGTTGTACATCTCAGAGAGAGGACCGTCCGTCTTAGGGTGGCTGGACCAGGGCGACCTGGGAATCAAATTAGACCCGGGAGGCAAAGAACAGATTTTGCTCACAGAACCAGAAACCTGGCCCAATCTCGAAAAATGGAAAGAGGAATACCCAAGAGTGTTCGGAGGCACAGTAGGAAAGCTAGAAAAGTTTCAACATAAGATCATACTCAAAGAAGACGCTGTTCCAGTTGCCCACAAGGTGAGGAATATACCCATAGCGGTAAGAGAGGCGGTCCAGAAGGAGCTTCAGGAATTGGAGAGTAAGGGGATAATTGAGCCTATTACCTGCGCAGAGTGGCTCGCACCCTTGGTGGTAGTCATGAAGCCAAATGGAAAGGTCAGGCTCTGCGTCGACCTAAGAGAGTTAAATAAGAACATTGTCGTTGAGAAATTTCCCCTCCCAAGGATCGACGAGATGCTAGCAAAGACCAGAGGAGTCAAATGGTACTCCACCATCGATTTGACCTCCGCGTACCACCAGGTAGTATTGCACCCAGACAGCAGGAAACTCACGTCTTTCATAACCCCATTCGGATGCTACCAGTTCCGCCGCATGCCGTTTGGACTGGCCTCGGCGGCTGCGGTATTCCAAAGGTTAATGCACCAACTGTTTAAGGACTTAACTGGCATCCAGTATTTCCAAGATGACATTCTGATAATGGGGCGAGACAGAATGGACCACGACCAGAAACTAGAGAAAGTGTTGAAGACCCTGGAAAGCAAAGGCCTCACGGCAGAATGGACCAAATGCCGCTTGGGACTAGAATCGGTGACTTACCTAGGTCACGAGATAGGGGTGCATGGCATTACACCCAAAGCAGACAATGTGAAGGCAATTGCTGAAGCTCCGCCCCCCACCAACAAGGAGGAAGTCAGGTCGTTTTTGGGCATGGCGGAGTATTACAGTAAGTTTGTGGTTCACTTTGCCTCCAAAACGCACAATATGAGGATGCTGACTAGAGAAAACACCACTTTTGAATGGACGCCAGAGGCACAACAGGAGTTTGACACCATTAAGAGAAACGTCACGGGAGCGGTGCCACTGAAAGGTTATGACCCACAAGGTGCCACGGTCCTCACCACTGATGCCAGCGACAAAGGCTTGGGAGCTGTGCTTATGCAAGAACGAGGACAAGGTCAGATGGAAACACTTAGTTTTGCATCTAGGGCATTGACAGCCACCGAAAGCAAGTACAGCGTCATCGAAAAGGAGATGCTGGCGGTAGTGTGGGCTACAGCGAGATTTAGGCAGTTCCTATGGGGCACCAGATTCTTACTCAGAACAGATCATAAGCCATTAGTTAAAGTGTTAACATCGAGTGGGCATGCCAATGCCACGCCCAGGATTTCGAAGATGTCCCTAAAACTACTCGAATTCAGGTACGACGTGGAGTACCTCCCAGGGAACCGAAATCGAGTGGCAGACTACCTGAGCAGGGCAGCAGCAATGGAGCCTGGAGAAGAAGACCCCACGGACCACACAGAGCTGGTGGCTTTGGTGGGGGATCAAGGCAAAGTCATCGACTATAAAGAGTGGGTTGAGGAATATAAGGCAGACAGAGTGTTGGAGGAAGTGAAGAAGTACATCGTAACGGGATGGCCAGAAAAGAGGCACGTGAGTGAAGATGTCAAACCCTACTATGAAGTCAGAGAAGAATTATCAGTGGGGGATAGAGGAGTGTTCACTTACAGAGGGGACAAGGTAATTCCCCCCAGGACACTCGCAACCCAGTTACTGGACATACTACATGAGGGCCATCTAGGCATTGGGAAATTGAAGTTAAGAGCCAAACAAAATTACTGGTGGCCAGGCATGGACATAAGAGCGGAGAGGCATGTCAGAGAGTGCCCACAGTGCCAGGGAGCGGACAAATCACTCAAGCCCCTGCGCCCCGCGCTGGGACAGTTCGAGACCCCACAGAACCCGTGGGAGGAATTGTCTATAGACATTTTAGGACCCATCCTGGATAGCCAGGGCACGCAGAAGTATGTTTGTGTCCTCATAGATAGATACTCTAAATGGCCTGAGTTGAAAGTGGAGGAGACCATGGATACAGAGAACATCCTGAAGTTTCTGTCAGACACCTTCGTGAGGGAGGGCATACCCAAATCTATCTTGAGCGATAATGGCCCCCAGTTCACGTCAGAAAGGTGGAACAACTTCATGCAAAGGAACGGCATAGCCATTAAACACACAGCAATCTACCATCCTGCAGGGAACGGCTTGGTGGAAAGGTTTAACCGAGTGGTGATGGGTGCCGTACAAGCAGCGATTTCCTGTAATAAGGATTGGGAAAGGGCCATAGAGAACATGGTATGGGCTTACAGGATCACACCAACCGGAACAGGATACAGTCCATTTCAGATCCTGAGAGGACGAGAACCCTTCACCCATGACAATCGGGTTTGGAAGGAGAAAGTAATCACCAGCGAATGGTCCCCGGCGGTGGTACGGGCTAACCTAGAAAAGGCACAATCGATATACACCAACCACTACAACAAACGGAGAAATGTAAAGGGGACAAAGTTGGAAAAGGACGAGTGGGTAAGAGTAAAGTTGGCAACACTACAGAAGAAGGGAGATAGTAAATACAGCAGGCCCATGCAAGTAAAGGAGGTGTATGATCGTGCGGCCTTGCTGAGTGACGGCAACGTGTGGTCCCAAGATCGCATGGCCAGATGTAACAAAGTAGTGCAATGGAATCAACATGGAACTGAGTGGGACGACGGAGAAGAGCCGAATGCAGAAGAAGAGCAAGGAACCGGTGAGCAATGTGGAGAAGGAAGTGGTGGAGACGAACCCAGAGAGGGTAGAGAGAGCGTAGAGGAGAACATGGCGGAACAGAGAGAGGAAAGAAGCGATGAAGTACCGAGTCAAAGGTCCCAGGGAGGCTACGCCCAGGTAACCAGGAGTGGAAGACCTGTGGTGAGACCAGCAAGGTTCCAAGATTTTGAAATGGACAATTGAACTGTAAGTGACTCTTGAACTGTTTGGAAAAAGGGGAGATATGTAGTGGCGCGCTCTAGTCTATGCACGTCACGTTGCTACGTGACGTGCGGCGGCCATTTTGAGAGACTGCGCGCGCAGCGCATTAGCGAGCGCGGCAGCCAAGGAATCGGAGCGCTGGCTCGGCGCTCTTCAGGGAAACTGTGTAAGGCAAATAAATAGTTGTTAACAAGCCACACTGGGTCAGCGGTTTATTTACAGAGTGCACCATAACACTGTGGGTCTCGTCCTGCTGATCTCTTCACCCTAAGTAGGACTTGCAGTAGATCAGGTAGAGGTGGCGTGATTATATGCAGAACATTAGCGTGGCTTCGTCTCTTTGCAGTGCCTTCTACCAGCCACTGCAGCTGCGCCGCTATGTAATAGGTCTCAGAGTCAGGAGCGGCAAATCTGCCCACAGTTGTCGGCTGTTGCATTGCTGTCAGGACGACTCTACAGCGCCCCGAGCTCCTCACAAAGGACCGTAACTGTGAGTCCAGTTCCTTACAGAAGGCCACAGGGATACAGAGTGGGAGCCCATTCAAGTAGTACAATAGGCAGGGAAGTGCCACCATTTTAAGGAGTGCAATCCTGCCACCCACTTAGAGCATGACTCCCTTAGTGGGCTCTCGTTATGTTGCCCTCCTAGAGGTCCGACCAGGTTTGGTAGATGTGGACCTCCAGGTACAACAGGCAAGTAGGTTCCCATGGCAGGCATGCAAGATCTCTTGGGGGTTGTCCTGTCCTTGCCACTGGGAAGAGTTGCGACTTTCGCCAGCTCACATTTGGGCCCGAGAGGGAGCCAAATCTCTCCAGCAGGGCTTAAGCTCCTTTTAAGTCCTCATCCTGTCCCTTGTGGAACAACAATAGGTCGTCCGCATATTGCGCTATTATGTGGTGCTTGGTGTGCGCAACATTTAGTCCCCTAGAAGATTGTCCCCTCCTGGCCGCAATCCGGCCTGGTCATCGAGCACTAGAGTGGCCATGAAGGGCAATAGGCAGGTAGCCAGGATTCGGCTCAGAAGTTTGTAGTCTATGTTTAACATCGATAGAGGGCTGTAAGCCGATCTATCATGGGCCGGCTTGTTTGGTTTCAGGATGGGGACTATGACAGCTTCTCTGGAAGTATCTGGAAGGAAGCCTGTATCTTTGGCCGTCCCGTAGAGCTTTGCTAGGTGGGGCATTAGTTCAGTGGAATATGTTGAATAGAACTCTACTTTGAGTCCGTCCTTGCCCGGAGTTTTGTTGCCGGGCAATATGCTTAATAGCGGCAGCTATTTCATGTGTTGTTATGTCCCAGCTCAGCGCAGCTGCTTCCTCCTCCATGATCTGCGTGATCTGGAGGTGTGCTAGGTATGCACTTGTTTCCTGTGGGGTGCATGAAGGTGGATTGGCATACAGAGTTCAGTGATAACCTGAGAAAACATTGCTGATCCCCTCTTGTGTGTATACCCGGAAACCCTCTTCATCCTCTATTTCCTGAATAGGTGAGCCTGTTTTTGTCAGGGTTCGCCTAGTATGCCAGCAAGGCGCATGATTTATCTTGTTTCGGCATGTGTCTTGTCCATATAGCCCTTGTAATCAAAGCATCACAGTCTCTCAGTTTTGCGTCGCAACCTCCTCCCTGGCCGCAAGGAGCTTGGGGCAATTCCGCATTCATGTCTCTGTCTCGTAGGCTGTCCGCTTTTTCTACATCGTTCATAAGTGTTTGCCTAACACCTTTAGATTCAGCAATGCAGTATCCCTGCACCACTACTTTAAAGGCATCTCATTCTATTTGAGGGGTGGATACCCTCCCAGTGTTATCAGTGAAGTATTGCGTTATTTTGGTTCTGATAGTTTTGCTCCCAGCCGAAGCAGCACTGGGTTATGATCTGAGATAGTGCGGGATAGGTATTCGATTGTGATGATTAAGCTATGCACATTAGGGGTGGCTAGGAAGAGTTCTAGGTAGACATGGACCTCATGAAGGCCTGAGAAAAAGGAATAGTCCCGCCCTTGTGGGTTAAAGCGCCTCCAGGAGTCTATCAGACCCCACTGTGGTTGCCATTCAGCGAACATTTTAGCCATGCGGTTTGTTTGGGAATCCCGGAGAGGGGTGGGATCTGTCGAGCAGGGAATCAGACACACAATTAAAGTCCCCTCTGATTAATGTCATTGCCGTCAGTAACGGGGCCAGTCGTTGTGACATACCAGAACAGAAGGTTCCCTGATCAGTGATCAGGGCATATACATTAATAATGGTAAGTTCCCTCCCCTCCAGTCATCCCTGGACTGCTATATACCTGCCCTCCGCATCTATTATGGTGTCCAGGAGTTGGAATGGAACCCCGCTCGGATCCATAAGAGGACCCCCCCCTGGCATATGCCGAGTATGTGTTAAAGTATGCCTGGCATCGCCATCGTCACCTCAGCGTCTGGCTCTCCTTATCAGTGAGGTGTGTTTGTTGCAGGAGCGCAATGTGTACTCCCTGTCTAAGTAGGTAGTAGTACACCTTGTATCGTTTCCCCATGTCATGCATGCCCCTAACGTTCCATGATAGGTACTTATAAACTAGTCTGTTGGCCACGTGAATACGCTGTGTAGTAGGAAAGTGCTTCCCTCCCTTTGTGTATAGCTTCATACCCCCCATTTAATATGTTTTGTGTTCGAGCTTCTATATCACTTGTGTGACTCACTAAGTCCCTCAATAAATAATAGCAACCAACAATCCCAACACCCCACCCCAGGGCAAGGGGCAGCATGCCACTTGTCCAAACCATGTATAGGTTTGTGAAAGTTTGTGGAAACCTTCCACAGTGTTTCTTAGGTGTAGGGAGTGCCTCTCGCAGCCTTCAGGTGGCCAGATCTTAATCTGGCTTACCTATGGAAAGGCGTGACCTACTGTGTGTGATCATTGTCTGAGAGGAATCAGCATGCTCATAGCCAGGGAAACATAGTCCTCTCTGATTCTTCAGGGATGCATCCGGCATATCATATGAGGTCTTCTGCCATGCTTGGTGTGACCATGGGTAGGTCTAGGCTCGAGTTCTCAGAAGCAAGGGACTCAAGGTCTGATTCAGTGTCTGGTGGGAGGGACCCCCGTTTGGCAACTCCCTGACTCGTCTGGCCTCTGCTTATTTGGGCGACAACCTCCATACTCTCTGGCATCCTAGTTTAGCTTCAGTGTTGGAGGTGACGGCCAAGCTCCGTTCCAATATTTTGTTTCTGGGATTCCTGCATGGTCGTTGCCATCCCCCGCCTTCCATGTCAGACTTTGGTTCGTTCTGGATCTCCAGCCAATCCCAGGCTTTCTGCGGTGACTCAAAGAATCACGCTTCGTCAGGGTTCACCACTCAGAGTTGTGCCAGGAAGAACATCGCGTACTGGAAGTTCATCTGTCGCAGTTTTCTTTTGACCTTTTAGTAGGATGCTCTTTGTGTTTGGATCTCTCTGGAGAAGTCTGGAAAGATGCGTACCATCGCTTTGTCTGCTCTGAGTTTTCCTTATTTGCGTGCTTGCGCTAGTATGTCTTTGGATCTCTCTGGGGAAGTCTGGAAAGATGCGTACAATCGCGTTGTCTGCTCTGATTTGCGTGCTTGCGCTAGTATGCAATCCCGGTCTTTGTAATAAATAAGTCTTGCCACTATCGGTCGTGGAGGGGCACCAGGATGGAGAGGTCTAGCCGGTACTTGGTGCACTCTTTCAAGGGCAAAGAATGCCGACAGCCCCTCAGGGGGCCACAGCTGTGCGCAGCCATTGCTCCATGTACTGCACTGTATTTGTGCCCTCAGTGTTCTCCGAAAGGCCCACTATGCGAATATTGTTGCGACGTGAGCGGTTTTCAGCATCTTCTGCTCTATTCTTCAGGGTCCGCATCCTGGCCTCCATGAGTTGCAGGCGCTTTTGTATTGTCTATGGCTGGGGGAAGGTCAGCAAGCGTTCGTTCATTATTGGCCGCTTTCTTCGCCAGTTTCCTGTGTTCATCTTTGAGCAAGTTCAGGTCCATAACAATAGAATACATTTTAAGTTCCGGAGCCTCCCTAGATGCAGTGATATCTAGTAATATGTCCTGTAGTGTGGGGTCTGCTGTAGGTTTTGCTATCTGTGGGGCAAAGGACTTCGCAGGCGTAGCTGCGTTCGTGTCCTCCTGGTCAGATTCTTTTCTTCTAGTGGATTTGCCCATTTTCATTAATGTTCTACCTCTGGTGGGGGGTCAACTGGGCTATGTGGGGTCCGGTGTGCGTATCTCCGTGCGTCCCTCACAGAAACCAACGCTCCTGGGTCTTCGGCGTGCCAAAGGCTGAAGACCTCGCGCTCCCAGAGCCTCCTCAAGTGTGTCAGGGTGATCCAATCCATCAAGGTGTCTGCACTAACCCGTGCTTACTGTGTATGCAGGTTGATTGCTGCTGTCCATGGGTGGGTTGGATGTGCAGCCCTCCACGCAATTGCTCTGCACCAATCACGGGGTATTCCTCATAGGGCACCGGTCCTCTCAGCAGTAGTGGGCCTCCTTGGCAGTGATGCCAAGGCGAGTCACCGGGCCCGTTCAGTTCCTGTATGCCTCTGGGTGCGAAAAGCAAAAGGTGAGTGGCAGCTCCTGCCTCCCTGCCTCATATTGCGTCTGGGCCAGGGGATATCAATCAGGGAGGCCACAGTTCCCACAGCCCTGTGCAGCGCTTCCGTGACCCACAGGGCCCTCGCTATTTCTCAAGTGCGCACCACCCCAGTGGCCCGCTTAGTCTCGGGGGTACGATCAGGCCCTTTTCCACTGGATATGTGGCCGGTGCAGTCACCTCCTACTTCTTTGTGGGAGGTGGCGTGAAGTCTCGTTGCCGTGCCTCCGCCCGTCGGTGTGTAGTTGTGCAGAGGCCTGCAGCTTTACCTCTTCCTCAGTGCCGCAAGCCCCTGCCGGATATGCCCCTCTCACGTCGGGCACTCCGTTCCTTCTTTCAGCTGTGGCCGAGACCACGGCAGCTCCTGGTGCAGCTTCTCCTCTGGGTGGGCGTCCGACTCAGCCCTTCCGGTCCGCAGGCTGCAGGCACAACGGTTCTGCTATGGCGTATGTCAGAGGCGGTCACGCCGAAGCAACCCCTCTCAGCCAGTTGTCACTCCCCCATCGTAGTCACTAGTCTCGGGGGCGGGGGGACAGGACAGCATTAGGGAGCAGGTCGCCCGCGGTCTCAGGCGCCCAGTCACTGCTTCTTCTCTCCCCAGTAAGGTTTGCCTCAGCCGGGGGCGGCCATTTTGACTCACCACTCTGTCAGAGTCAAAAATTAAATTCCGGGGCTGCACAGTGTCGGGGGTACTCCACAGCAAAGTAGGGCCATCACGGCACCAGTGCAAGATTAGAGCCCGGTTTGCTGGAAAGGGGGTCATGATGGTGCCAGATTGAGCCTGGCCGCAAGAAGCTCAGTAAAGTGCTTCTCAGTCCATCGGTGTCCGGCCACGCCCCACTGTTGAGTGATGAACAATGTCCTTCATGTGGCATTATTGGCCTGAAGTAAGACTTGCAAGAAAGATGTGTCTTTGATCCATATGCATAAATCCGTGTGTTGGCCGGTTGCAGTTGCGGACTCCTCTGTTGGTGATACAATTATGCATTGTTTATGACATTAATGGAGACTCCCATGCCTATCAAGAAAGATATTTTTACATTGTCAACCTCGATGTCAAGCACTAGTTAATTGAGTTCATCCTCATCAGCATTCGCATCATACAACATCCTACCTTTCTCTCAGAAAGTTTTTTTTCCAGTCCCTCAGTATGGTGTACTATGAACTCTTCCTCACAGTTGCATCTCTTGCCTTGTGTTTTGATCTGAGTGTGTTTGGTTTTGTCATTGTGTCCTGCATAACAAAATTGGTGTGCCTTGCTATGCTTATCCCAGTCTGTTTGCTGGTGCTTCAGAAATGGTCCACTGTAGCTTCAGAAATGGTCCACCTTTCCAAGTTCACTTCATTTGCTGTTGACTGCCTGGCATGTGCCAGTGTGAGGGAGGCTGTAACCCTAGAACGATGGACTAGGATGTGTCCCAGAGTAATTACCAGCAGCTGTGATTTAATTTGTATACTTTAGTGTAACCGTAAAGTGAGCAGAAACATTTGTCATAATGATCTGTCACCTGTTTTTGGCTGCAGCATACCATGCTATTCACGCCATACTTTCTTTGGCAAGTGATGATTTCTGCCAGAAATTCAGCAGTGGGGGCAGGCCTTGCCATGGAAAGAATATCTATCACTATGCAGTCTTCTGCAGCAGCTTCTTCGTGAATGATGAATCCTCACATCCACCAATTATCTAGGATTTCAGTGTTTCCTCGCCTTTGTACTTGCCAAACTCCTAATGTCTAATGCATGCTCTCAGCTGTGTGACCAGCAAATCAGTGGATGCACTCTGTGTTCATAGATGGAATGAAACATTTTATGATAGCATTGTACTGTACAGTACTTGGGACAGAGAAGAGCAAATACCAATGGTACATTCACTTTTTCCTGTGTCCCAAGTGTTGCAGTAACAGAGGGTGATGCAACAATACATTGATATCAATTTGTGGAGGTGTGTGTATGAAAATGTGAAAGTGGCCCTACATTGAGATGCACTGATAGAAAGGTGGGTCGAGCAGGAAGAATGTAGATTACAATTCTGGTGCAAAAGAGAGGTTGATAGTCAGGAGTGAGGGATATTATCAGAGTTGTATTCAGGCTTAAGTTCTTTGTTTGGGGGGGGGTGGAGTTTTATATAGCGCGAACTAGACCCAAGACATCGGGTATCAGAGCACTTTACATGAGCACCAGTTTCGTTATAGATGTACACCTTCGTTATTTTGTTGTTGTTAGGCACGGGGAGATCAAGTGATTTGCCCAGAATCACAGGTTGTTGAGCGTCGTTGCTGAGACTCGGACCTGGTTCCCCAACTTCGAGGTCGACCGCTCTAGCCGTAAGGCCACATCCTCTCCCTTTCTTCTTGGATGGTAAGGGGGGCTGTTGGTGGCATGCTCACTTGCAGTGTTTCTCTTTCTCACTCATCTTCCCACTTCTGACGAATAACTCCTCTTAACTGTGGAAAAAGGAGGAGTCCTCCCTTGTCTGTAGATGGCAGAGAGGGAATTTAAAATGTAGGATGTCAAACAGAAGGATGCCGTTGGGGTCTGTATACTGGTTTGCAGTGTATAATACTGCATTGTAGTGTACACAAGGGAGGAAGGGTGAAAGATTCTTCTATCCTACAGTGGGTCCTCATAGTCACAGATTTTTCCACAGTCACCTTTCCACTCCAAGGGTGAAAACAACTTTACAAATTGCATGGTAACATGTCTGGTTTCTGGTTGACTTGGATTGTCCTGCTTTATTTATTATCATCAGTTTACAAAGATTTGTGAGAAAACTGAACTAATGCAAATGTATGAAATAGTTGAAATCTACTGAAAATTACTGAAGCATTGTTGAACCACTTCCCTTTTAAGCCTTTTTGGTTATTCTATAAACTGTACAGGTTTAACCCTTTGTCTGTGTTTTGATGCTAGGCTATCGCAACATCCACAACGTGTGGATTTGACTACAACTTTCACTTTATTACTGCATCTCTGGGTATAAATCTAGTTACCACTGTAGTAAATAAAGCTAAGAAACACCGTTGCCAATTTATTTGTATAATCGAAGATGAAACTCACTGGATTAGCAATATATACGGTTTAGAATTGGGTCTGTACCTAAATCCTGAAATTGAAGAGCTATCCAGATTTTCAACGTTTCTCGAGCTATACTCCATGTTTAGGTCTCGCCTGCGGACAGCTTTTAACTGTCTATTGTTGAAGACTTATTGTGTAAAATACGAATACCTACAGTGGGCTTTGAGTCAGCCCCTTACTTACCATTAGTTATCTTTTTTTGTAAATGTAATTTTCTTGTATGTTATTGATGTCCTTCCTCCTTCTTTTTGTGTGTGTCCTTCCCTGGTGCATGGCTTGTTTATCGTTATTTTTATTGGATGTCTGGTATCCTTACTTCTTCCTTTTTGTTCCAGCCCTCCATGGCAGTTTATGTGTTTTATTTCTCTCACCCCCATGTGCTGCCTCCTCCTTAATCCCCAACCCGGGCTCTCCATGTTCCTCCCCACTCCAAAACGGATCTGTTGCTTCCCCAACGCTTCCTGTCCCTCCAGGCTTTCTTTTTTTAATTTAAGCATGCACCACTTGTTGTGTTTATCACTTCCCAACGTCCCCCTTGCTTCACCATTGTCTCCCTCTTCCCCCTTGCATTTTGGTGAAAAAAACATTTTTTTACAACCCCTGCCTGACATTTGCAATTAACTGGCAGGCTACACCTTTCTATCAAAATATTTGCTTCGATGCATTTTTCTAATTAGTTTTTTCATTTACCACTCCAAGATGGGTGCCTGCCATCTTGAAAAGGTAAATTAATACAAAAAACAAAATGGTTAACATAACGCATTCATGTATGGTGATGCATGTGTGTATATTCATCATAACAGTATGGCCGCTTTACATCATGGCACGTCCATGCACATGCACAATGACCCTTGCATGTGTATTCATTATCACACTTTTGTCTATTTCCACTGCATTTGTTTTCTTTTTGCTGAATGGGAAAAGCTTCGTCAAAAAGCATTGGCAGAACCTAAAGGTCAGGTAACGCCCTTGAGGGCGAGACCTGGTATCTTTCTTATCAATGCTTGTCATATTTGATCTCTGAATCTGTTGAAAAGACCTTATTTATATGTTTAAAGGCGAAACCCCAAGTAAATATATTAAACGAAAATTCCTTCATGCGCCAGTCCTCCCATCTCCTTTTGTGGCAAAAC